>NC_141020.1:17585876-17621134 GCF_052327205.1 Somniosus microcephalus | reverse complement strand
AGCGATTTATAATCAGGGATGCTCAAGAGGGCAGGTTAGGATTATATATGTATATGGAGTACCTGTAGTATGCAGGTATTAGTAATTTGTTCGCAGTTTGGTCTGTCACTCAGCAGTGTGTGCACGGAGGTTCCAAATTGGCCTGAAGTTGATGCTGAGCTTACTTTATGTTGCACAAGGACACTGCATTAGTTTTTTTTGGCTCGGATCATGGCTGTTAACTGGGAGGCGGATATTTGCTTGCTCAATTCATTGAACTAATTTAATTTGAATTCCACTCTATAGCCTACTCGTTTGAATGTCTTCAAAAATGATCAGGACACTTGGGACTATACCAATCCTAATTTGGGCGGACAAGGTAATATAAATTTAATGAATGCACAATTAATTTCTTAATGTTTTAAATTTGACACATTCCCACTTTTGTTTGCAAATTGCATTTGCATCTAACCCTACACCATATTTTACGGTTATAACTTTGGTGCTGTCAGTTAATAAAATTCAGAAAAGCTTCCAGCAACATTGGAATTCTGCACCACATAGACTTCTAACAACTGATTGCCCCGTCTTATGGTGGTGGGCTCCTACTTTGGTGTATCGCTTTCATTCCCAGTGAATTTGATGGATGTGGAAGCTGAGACTAGCTCAACTGGCAAGCACTTGGGCAAGACTAGGTGCATTTTGGCTATTTTAATCATCCATTCGGCTGCCGGCAAGTTTTAATATGATTGGGGTAGCTTTGTTGCATGGCACAATGTTTCTATTTTTAACCTGAAATTGTGTTTCAGCTTTCACTTTTAAACATTTTTTTATTTGGTTGGTGGGGTGGGGCGGAAGGTGGCAGTTCTTGACGACTGCACAGTAAATGTGGGGCCCTGGCTTGGATAGCTGCACACCTGTAAAGGTGGGGTGTGTTTTAGATGTCCTGCTTTTCAGTTAGATGGGACTTCTGGGTGTAGATCCACCTTGAGCGTGAGCAAGCTCAAATTTGAGTCAGTGCACACTCGTTTCTCCACTTGAAATGCACTGTCTCCTCTTGTGTACGTGGGTTTTCTTTAACTTGATCAGCAAGGCAAGGTTATTCACATGCTTTTATCCCCAGCAGCTACCTGCACTGTGATTCCAGGGTGGTATATTTGTAGCAGCTAACTGCTTTTCCTTCTGTTGCCAAAACCTAATACAGCTCCTCATCTCGCCCAAAATGTAGCTGTTGGGTCTGGGTTTGATTAGCAGGAGTTGGTGGCACTTTCAATATTCTGGTTGTGAAGCCAGCATGTTTAGTGAGGCTATTGGGGCTCCTTGCTTTTAGAATTGGATAATTGCACTGCAGGATGTGATTTTTGACTGAGTTTCTGAAACTTGAATAGAGGGGGCTTTTTTGAAATGAAGGGAGTGAGATCTTGCAGAATCACTGGTTTTGTATCTTTTGCTATACTTCACTGGGTAGTGGTCACGTTCACAGTGGAGTTGTTCCAGCTGCCTATTCCACGTCAAGATAATTACAGATTGGCAAGATTATTTGGCCCATCTTGGGTTCTTTCTGGATAGTATAAACTAAGTGTCTCTACCACCCTCTCCATTGCTGCATCGGGTTGTTAAATGGTTACGGGGGTTGTCACTCCCACTACTCTCCATGTGTCCATTCCATGTGGTTGATCTGTCGATCTCTAAATTTGCCTCTTAACTAGTTTGCCTCTGTCCCCATGGCATTTACTTTAAAGCCTTTACCTTTCCCATCCCATTTAGCACCTCTAAGTAACCTCCAATGCTGCAATTCAAGGCTGAATTTTGGATTAATTTTTACGGCCTTCCCCCTCTCTGAATGGAACAAATTCGATCCACACGAGTACATTTTTTAAAAACCCATTTGAAATCCCAGTGACACGGCTGGTTCCAGGACTGAGTCTTTTTAAAAAATATTATCAATGATTCAGAATTGTCTGGATTAAGGTTTCGGAATCATTGAAAGTACATGTGTAGGTTGGAACTTTGTTATTTTCTGGTGCTGGTTTGAAATGTCATCAAGTGTTACTACAGAAGGAGATGAGTGGAAACCAATGGCCAGGATGACAAAATGAAGACCAGATCTTGAATCTTACCAATATGCCATGGGTATAGTAACCTAGTGGTTGTGGCACTGGACTAGGAGAGCAGACACATGGCTCTCGGTCTCAGGCCAACTAGGAATGGGCAATAAATCCTGACTTGACCGTGTCGTCCACATTTCCGGAACAAGCCTATAAAGAAAGTGCTGCTAAACAGCAAAATTTAAAGTAATCTATGCAGCTTGTCTTTTTGCACTAAATAGCTGCCCCATAAGCTGCATTCATCTAACAGTAACACAAACTAGTTGATCACAAAGGGCTTTTTGGCAGAGTGGTAGTGCTGATCAGAGGTTCTATTATGACTACGTACACATGCACGGAAGGAGAATTATTCCCTGAAAGCCAGTAAAATCTTAAATGGGTGTGAAGCATGTTTTTGTAACCCAATCTAAGATGGCCTCCCATCAAAGCCTTGATCTCCATCCCATTTACAAATGAAGCTTCCTTTTTTTTTCTAATCTGCTTTGCAGAAGACATTCTATTCAAATGAAATCCAGATTACAAGACAATGCAGCTTTTCATTGAAGTGCTTTGCTCCAACCCTCTGCTCTTTGCTGTGTAGAACTACTTGATCTTTGCAGCAGTTTTATTTTCTTCGGTAAAGTGTGTTCTGAAAGGGTGACTTGTGACTTGATCACCTAGAATGTGGTTGGACAGGTGTGAAGCAACCAGCACAATGCAGAGTGTTCCAGAGCTATAAATGGGCAATTAAGGGCCTGTTGGGAGTTGTGCCCCCGTTTAACACATTATTTACATTTGGTGTTCCCTGAATGTTCTACTTGATCATAACTGCTGCGTGCCACTTGTGTAAGCTTTCATATTTCCCCGAGGGATTTCTGTAATGGGTAATCTGTGAGTTTAAAACTCTTCAGTGAGGGTTTGTGGTGGCATGCAGCTTCAATTATAATGTGCTTGCTGGGTGAGGGGGCCTGTGTCTAAAATATTTTCTGACTTCAAACTGACTCCTTACACTGTGACTGCACTTGTGTGTGTCAAAGCAGAATGTTGCTGGAAGTTTTTCATCTTTTGCACACCCCATAACAAGGTTTGACTTTCCTGGCGATCGATACGTCCGTTCCACTTGGTGGGCTGGCGGTGTACGTAGTTATTGCAGTGTCTGCATTGACTTTTTTTTGTGGACTGCACCCAAAGCATAGACTCTCTGAACACCTCTGGAATGGACGTAAAGATCTGAATTTAGGTGATAGAACCTAAAATTTCCCCCACAAAGTTTGTAGCAAAGCCGCTGGCTCCAGCTAATTGCTAACTGGCTTCGTATCGCTGTGTATCCTTCTCTAAACTGCAGGCACTGAGGTGTATTCATTTTCTGCAGCCAGATGTCCTGGACATGGTTTCTGTTAAATTGGTGCTATAAATCTTGCCCATTACTTTGCCCTTTAAAGGAGCAGTGGCCTTTGGGTGTGTTTTGTGTTGAGCACAGAGCATCTTGGTTTGTGAAAAGCCTTCCACTGCCTCACTGAAGCACCTGGAAATCCTCCACTCTCCCAAGGATGGGGCGGGCAGACTTTATTTTGCTAATTTGGCATTGTTCCTCATTTGTATGCACTTGGGTTAAAGAGTTGAGCAAATTTCATTTAACCTCATTTTTCTGTGTATGAAGTTAATCACTAAGCTTCAATGCAGGGCAATATATGGAGTAACAGCATTTCTGCTGTGGCTGCTCTCAATAGTAGTCACTGGGAGGTGTGTTTTTTGGGATGAGGTTTTTTAATTTGGTTACCAATTGCCAAGTAAGTGAAAATAGAACTTGGTGTTTAACTATCTTGACTTTTTGTAAGTCGAGCTGTTTTAACGTCTGATTTTAGCTTTTGAATCCACCCTGATTTTATGTTACTGACTCCGATGCCAATTACAGAATACTTTTAATGACTGACTGCCCACCCAGTGTATTACCTGATGTGCATGTTGGAAGTTGCCATTGAGTGAGGTTGGGAGACATGCTGCTAGTTCACATCGTGGCAAAGTGGCTTCTTAGCCCAACCCATGGTTCTCTTCTAATTGCAGTGGTCATGTGCGTGGGTTTTAATGTTAAGATGGGTATGTTTTAATCAGTGCCCCAATGTAATTCATCATTTTCATTGAACAAAAGCGGAAAGTCAAACCTGAGATTTTGGCAGCCCAAATGGTGACTGTAAATTGCAGCAGCATGTATTTAACCAATCTTGTATAATTACTTCATGGGATTCCTTCATTTAATGCACAGTAGAGTTCTATTTGGGTGTAATGAAGATTGTACCTGAAGTGCACTATTCACCTGTAATGAGCACATCTAATGCAGAATTGCTATTATATAATGCCTTTAAAAATGGGGTACACATGTGTGACCCACTATTTGGGGAAACCAAATATGCATAGCTTAAAATTAACAGCAACTCTAGCAAGTTTGCAGATATCTTTTTGATGTGAATCTGGTGCGTTCGGAGCCTTTAAAGATGTTCAGCTGTGGCTATTTGTGTATGATTGAAATAAAGCAAACAGGAATGATTTATTTTGGTTAAATGTTGAACTGTGCTAGTAGTCAAGTTAATTTTAAACTCTGCTCTTGCATTATATAATCAAACCATTTGCTGGGTAAGGGCACACACTGCAGCAGTAATAGGCAGATCTTTCTGGAGAAGCCAGCAGAATTCTTTCCTTACTGAACAAGAACAAAAACCTGGTCCAATACATCGAGTGTCATACATTGACCCAAGATTACCCTGCAGCCACAACGATACGACATGCCATGACTTACATACTGTGAGGCAAACCACCATTTTCCTAGACTTCTGAAGTGAAGGTAATGGAGGCAGACAAAATGAGGCATATTCGCAAGAGATGTAACGCTTTCATTTTCAAGATTTCTTCAAATAAAAGGTCAAAAACACTGCCTCATGTGAACTGATACAGAATTGTCTCGGGTTTTTCCCTCACTTTGCTTTAGAGGAGTTTTCGTCATAAGACGAGTGCATTCATACAGCGCACTTGAAGTACATGCCGAGTTCCTTCCACCAGTCAACCCAACCTGCCGAAACACCCGTTTTCTACATTCCTACATTTCAGAGAACATTCAGACATCTGCCATAAACAGATGATACTCGGCAACATGCAGCTTCAACAGGAGGGATAAGAGACACATTGTGTGAGGCACATCAGTACAGCCATTTTGCTGCACAAATGATACATTACCAATGGTACACTACTTCATTTTGGACACCTATGTGGGAGATGTACACAGATCCTTCCCAAGTAAGCCTTGTTACCACAAAGCCCAAGACCAACACATCCAACACTACTTTCAGGAGAGCGACATGGAGGAACACTGGGTTTTCATATTCACAACTTTTTACTTGAACCATTTGACATCTGTGAAGAATCTCTTTTACCTGAACTGTGAACGTTTTAAGAAATTGTTGCTAGATGCAATTGTTAGAAGCTAGTACTGCCTTTGTAAAAATTTCTATTCATTGCTGTAAAACGTGTAATGCAGGGTTGAAGCATATGTTTGGGGCGCCATCTTTCAAAACTGCAATAAGTTGCTGTTGAAGCATTGGGTGGTAAGGAAAAAATGCAGAAATTTTGTGCACATGGACGTTGTTCTCTAACTCTGGCTGTAAGTAGACCTTTTTATGCTTGAACCTTTGTGGCAATAGATTTGTTAGATTACACTGTTGTATAAAATTCAAAGCCAAAGTCTTAAATATGTATCTCTGTACTGTTGGAAAAAAATTGTAATACTCTTAATGTACTGAGTGCTGATTTTCCTCTTCAATATTTGCTCTGTGACTTTTCTGTTGTAATTTATTTTGGGTGCCATTGGTAGCTTGGGAAATGAATTTAACTTTATTTTCCCGCACCCCTTTTGTAGGAGATCCTAACAAGCGACAGCGGCAACCAGCCTTGCTCGGCGATCATCCATCTGAGTACGGTGAGAATTGGAGCTGGTGCGGGGGCGTGATGTGCCTGGCTGACCATGAAGGCTATCTTGATTTACTCGATAGTTAATTTTTTTTCCCTCCCTTTTGGAAAAGGTTCAGAGAAAAAGTATTTGATTTGTTTTTTTTTTCCCCCCCCCCCCCCTTCCCCACTTTAATGTGGTGATTTCTGTTGGGTGCCATTTGTGATTCGTTTAGTATGTTGTCTGCTGCCCAAGTGACCATTCACCTGTAACCTTGGCTGGTGCACTTGATCCTGCCCTTGTTTTGAGGTACAATACTCGCAGCAGGGTTGCTGGATAGCCGCCAATGGGAGTGAATTCACTGGCGATCAGTTTGGTTTTTGGCATCTCCTTTGTTCTTGTGACCAGGCCAATGATAGTAATGCTACAGCTGGAATTGGTTGACTTGGCACTGAACAGGGAATCCGACATGGCATGGCATAGCTCAGCACAGCACATGTGCCATCAGATAGAAGTCAACCAGCGCTCTGGTTAGTAATGCTGAATGTTTTTGCTTGGGAGCACTCCTTGTGGTATATCTGGAATTTGTACAGGGAACAGCCTATCCCCCTCAATCACTGAAGAATTGCCACTGTCTTTACCCTACCTTGTGTGGGCACAGTTCCTGTCAGCTGGTGAGCGGCAGTATGACTCACTATATAATGCAGAATGTCTTGGCGGAAATCTCTCAAACCTGGTCTCCGTTGTAGCTTGATCAGTTACTGAGAGTTTTCCACCGAGCTAACTTCTCAAACCGAGCATGCCTCCTAAATCTGCTTTGATTTCCTCCTAAGGAGCCCCACAAGGAGGATATAGTCACTATCCAGATGATGATTATGGTCCACCTGCCCATTATGAGCGCCGTAGGATGGGAGGCCCACCGCCAGTGGGGGGTCCTCACAGGGGCCCACCCAGTCAACGCTATGGGCCTCAATATGGTCCTCCTCCGCCGCCACCACCACCAGAGTATGGTCCTCAAGCAGAAAGTCCAGTGCTGATGGTTTATGGGTTGGAGCCTTCGAGGATGAATTGTGACCGAGTATTCAACATCTTCTGCTTGTACGGAAATGTGGAAAAGGTACGTGGTTTTTGGGAGAGGGAGAGAATGTAAATGTCTATTCCTCAGATTTTCAGATGAGGCCATGTAATTAATGTGAATAAACTTCCCCTATTTCATTGGATAGATGATACTGTAAATGCCTTTTTGCCATTCGGTTTATGACTGCTTTCATCTCGGCAATGCAAATTTATCTTGGTACAAAAACGGGATTGACTGGATAGTCTACGGTGATTGAGCTAAGTGACTTTAGTCCTGTGCTTTCAAAGTAACTAACTTTTTTTCCCCCCCTTGCTTATTCAGGTGAAATTCATGAAGAGTAAGCCAGGCGCTGCCATGGTAGAGATGGGCGATGGATTCGCTGTGGATCGTGCCATCAGCCACTTGAATAATACTTACATGTTTGACCAAAAATTAAATGTTTGGTAGGTGCCAACTTCTGAAATTTGTATGGGAAAGTAGAGGGGGAGGGAACATTGGGGCCAACTGATCACTTCTCATAACTTCAAGGAATAACTGGAATTGGATCAGTGCTTTGACTGCCAAAACCCTTCTGGCGTTTCACTCCTATCTTGATTCCCTTGTAGAAGCTGAGTGTGGTATTTATCTTTAAAATGCGTGCTTGGTTAAAAGTTGTGTCGTTGCACAATAGTTCAAGGCAAAAGTGTGAAAATTGGGAGCTGCCACCAGCTGGGAGTGGGAGATCCTAGTCTGATCCATGTTTTGAGATCTGCTAAGTGCTAGTAATCTTGGACAATTTGATCTTATATTTAAGATGTTACAAGTAATGTGTGGAAGGGATAACTGAGCGGCAGGTTGGCACTGCAAACCCTTGGGTTGACTAAGATCAGATCCCTTCTGCGATCTGGGATGGAGGTCTTGTCAGCACTGGTGAAGGACCTGGAGAGTATCTTCCAAATTGGATTGATTTGAAGTACAAGTATGGAGGCTTTGTTGAGGCTTCCATCCTAATTCCTGGCGAAGTCCCTTTGGGAGGTTGGCGAGAACCGTTCAGCCAGGGCGTTTGATCGTTCAGCCTGTTGGGCTGGGTATAACTGCAATGCTAGTACCTGCTTGGTACAGTCACTAAAGATGGTAAAAATTGTCAGCTGTTTAGTGTGGGGAGGCAGGTCCTCCATGAAAGGAGGATGCAATTGTATGCAGCAAAGGGGCTTGTGTTTGGAAATGTTTGTGCTTACTGATGTACTAGTTTTTTTCCTATCCAGCGTGTCCAAACAGCAGGCTATAATGGCTGGTCAGTCATATGAGCTTGAAGATGGCTCTTGCAGTTTCAAGGATTTCTCTGGCTCCAGAAACAATCGCTTCACCACTCCCGAGCAAGCCAGCAAGAACCGAATCCAGCACCCAAGCAATGTCCTACATTACTTCAATGCTCCTCCAGAGGTGACAGAGGAAGCCTTCTGTGAGGTACTACTTGGTTATTAACATTCTTTTCAGTAAAGAGTATTACAGGTACTTTGCTTACTTTAATTACTAGTTGGTCTCTTGTTCTTGACCTTTTATCTTTATCATTGTTTAGAGACCTAAAAGATGAAGTGACTCCTGTTTTGGAAAATGTGCACTTGAGTGAAATATTTTGTATTTGGTGGTTTTGCTGTGAAACTGAAAGGGATCTAAACTAGAAGTAGGGCTGGTTTTTCAACCTTTAACTGGAGCCAAGAGTTCAACTTCCACCACAGCAGCTGGGGAATTTAAATTCAGTTAAATAAATCTGGAATAAAAACCTAGCATCGGACTTGTGAAAACCCATCTGGTTCACTAATACGAAGAGAATAGGAGAGAAGTCAAAACAATTAGGAAAGCAGAGGAACTATGAAATTAAATCATTGAGGAACATAAAACAAAATAGTAAAATATTTTACAGGCACATCCATTAAAAAAAGGAAGGTTGGGATGGGACTAGGGCCATTAAGGGATAGACAGGATAATACCACAGGTAACGATAGAGAGATGGCAGAAATATTAAATAATTATTTTGCTTCAGTATTTACCAGGGAGATGGGACAGGTGGACATGACATTGGATGATGAGATTAGTAATGAAATAAGTGCAAAAAAAAAAGCAGAGGGGTTATATTAAATAAACTAATCAAGCTCAGAGGATAAAAACCCCTATTTTTGCATCCACGCATTTTGAAAGAATCTAGGGAAGAGATAGCAGAGGCATTACTACACATTCAATAATTTGTTGGAAAAAGGTGTAGTGCCAGAGGACTGGCGGATAGCTAACGTAATGCCTATATTCAAGAAGGGGGGTGGAACATGTCCAGGGAATTATAGACCAGTCAGCTTAACATTGGTGGTAGGAAAAATAATGGAATCCCTACTAAAGGAGAAAATAGAAGAACCTCTAGAAACCAAAAATATAAGGAATAGTTGGCATGGATTTCAAAAAGGAAAGTCTTGCTTGACCAACCTCATTGAAGTTTTTGAAGAGGTAAGAGAGAGTAGACAATGGTAATGCAGTAGATGTCATTTATCTAGATTTTTAAAAGGCCTTTGATAAGGTACCCCATAATAGACGGATGAACAAGGTCAGAGAATGCAGAGTCAGGGGACAAGTGGCAGAATGGATAGCTAGCTGGCTTCAGGACAGAAAGCAGAGAGTAGGGGTAAAGTGTAACTATTCAGTGGCAGAACGTGGGTAGTGGTCCACAAGGATCAGTGCTGGGACCACTGTTCACAATTTGCATTAATGATTTAGACTTTGGAATCAAAAACACAATTTCTAAATTTGCAGGTGACACCAAATTTGGGGGGATAGTCAATACTGAGGAGAAGACTGCAACAAATTACAGGAGGACATTAATAAACTTGCAGAGTGGGCATATTGGCAAATGAAGTTCAACACAGATAAATGTGAGGTATTACATTTTGGTAGGAAGAATAGGGAGGTCACATTACTTGGAGTCTGGGTGGGGTAGAGTAACAAAGGGATCTCTGAGTACAAATACACACATCACTAAGTTGCAACACAAGTTAGCAAGGCCATTTATATAAAAAAAAAGCAAAACAAGTACTAGGGATTATTTCTAGAGGTATAGAATTGAAAAGTAGGGAAGTTATGCTAAACCTGTATCGAACCTTGGTTAGACCACACTTGGAGTACTGTGTGCAGTTCTGGTCGCCATATTATAAAAAGGATAGAGGCACTGGAGAGGGTGTAGAGAAGATTTACAGGGATGCTAGAAATGTGAAGTTATACATATCAGGAAAGGATGAACAGGGTGGGTCTCTTCTCTGGCGGGGGGGGGGTGGGGGTGGGGAGAAAGAAGGCTGAGGGGTGACCTAATAGAGGTCTTTAAAATTATGAAAGGTTTTGATAGTGGATACAGAGATGTTTCCACTTGTGGGGAAGAGCATAACTACAGCATCAACATAAGATAGTCACCAAGAAATCAAATGGGGAATTCAGAAGAAATTAATTACATAGAATGGGAGAGCAGGTGATGTGTTTCTGCTGCAATATGTGGGAGCTGGTGAACACCATTGATGTAAACGGTGATCACATTTGCAGTAAGTGTTGGCTGCTCGAGGAACTCCGGCTCCGTGTTGATGAGCTGGAGTCTGAGCTTCAAACACTGCGACACATCAGGGAGGGGGAGAGTTACCTGGACTCTGTTTCAGGAGGTAGTCACACCAATTAGATTAATTAATTCAGATGTAGTCCGTGGCCAGGGACAGGATGGTGTGACTAGAGGTGAGGCAGGTACGGGGATCCAGGAGGTAGTGTTGGAGGAGCCACAGCCCTTGCTCTTGACCAACAGGTTCGAGGCTCTTACTCCCTGTGAGGATGGAAGCGGGGACTGTGGGGAGGATGAGCAACCTGACCACAGCACCGTGGAGCGGGGGGGCCATTCAAGTGGGGGGAGTTAGAAGAAATATTGTAGTGGTAGGGGATAGTACCGTTAGGGGGATAGATAGGGTTTGTTGCAGCCGAGAGTGCGAGTCCCGAAGGCTGTGTTGTCTGCCCGGTGCCAGTGTTAAGGACATCTCCTCTGGGCTGGAGAGAAACTTGGAGTGGGAGGGGGAGGATCCAGTTGTCGTGGTCCATGTTGGTACCAATGACATAGATAGGACAAGGAAAGAGGTTCTGCTGAGGGAATTTGAGCAGCTAGGGGCCAAATTAAAAAGCAGAACCACAAGGGTAATAATCTCTGGATTACTACCTGAGCCACGTGCAAATTTGGCTAGGGTAAATAAAATTAGAGTTAAATGTGTGGCTCAAAGACTGGTGTGGGAGTAATGGGTTTTGCTTCTTGGGACACTGGCATCAGTACTGGGACAGGAGAGAGCTGTTCCGTTGGGACGGACTTCACTTGGCCAGTGCTGGGACTAGAATCCTGGCGAATTGAATAACTAGGGCTGTAGAGAGGGCTTTAAACTAATTAGTGGGGGGGGGAGGTTTTAAGAGAGCGAAAAATAAAAATGACCGGAGAAGGCAATAGAGCAAGGTAGCAGTGGGGAAATTAAAAACCAGTGTGTGTCAGGAAGGGACAGAATGTATAATAAAGTTAAAGTAGTAAAAGGGGTAAAAGCAGGAATAAATTGTCAAAAAACATATTTGAAAGTTCTTTATCTGAATGCTCACAGCATTCGTAACAAAATAGACGAGTTGACGGTACAAATAACTACACATGGGTATGATCTGGTGGCCATTATGGAAACATGGCTGTAAGATGATCATGACTGGGAACTAAACATAAAGGGTATTTGACAATTAGGAAGGAAAGGGAGGTGGGGGTTGCCATTTTAATCAAGGATGGAATCACTGCAATAGTCAGAAATGATATTGGGTCAAAGGATCAGGATAGTGAAACAGTTTGGGTGGAGATGAGGAATAATAAGGGGAAGAAGTCACTAGTGGGTGTAGTCTATAGGCCTCCTAACAGTTGCAACTCTGTTGGTTGGAGTATAAATCAGGAAATAGTTGGGGCTTGTAATAAGGGAAAAGCTATAATCATGGGGGATTTTAACTTTCATATTGACTGGACTAATCAAATTGGGCATGGCAGCCTTGAGGAAGAGTTCATAGAGTGTATTAGGGACGGGTTCCTTGAGCAGTATGTAACTGAACCAACCAGGGGGCAGGCAATCTTAGATCTGGTCCTGTGTCATGAGACAGGATTAATAAAAAATGTCCTAGTAAAGGATCCCCTTGGAATGAGTGACCATAATATGGTTGAATTCCAAATTCAGTTTGAGGGTGAGAGTTGTATCTCAAACCAGCGTACTGAGCTTACATAAAGGAGACTATGAAGGCATGAGAGTAGAATTGACTAAAGTGGACTGGGGGGAAAAAAGATTAACGTGTAAGATGGTACAAGAGCAGTGGTCTACATTCAAGGAGATATTTCACATCTTTCAAGATAAATATATTCCACTGAGGAAAAAGGGAGTAAAAGAAAAGACAGCCATCCATAGCTTAGTAAAGTAATAAAGGATGGCATCTGACTGAAAACAAGGGCATATAAAGTAGCCAAATCTAGTGGGAGGATAGAAGATTGGGAAGCATTTAAAAGCCAGCAAACAATAACTAAAAGATTAATTAAGAAAGGGAAGATAATTATGAAAGTAAACTAGCAAAAAATATAAAAACAGATAGCAAGAGTTTCTACAGCTATATAAAAAGAAAAAGGGTGGCTAAAGTGAACGTTGGTCCCTTAGAGGATGGGACCGGGAAACTAGTGGTGGGGAACATGGAGATGGCAAAGACACTGAACAAATATTTATCAGTCTTTACAGTAGAGGACACTAAAAATATCCCAACACTGGACAAACGGGGCAATGGCGGGGGGGGGGGGGGGGGGGGGGGGAGTTAAACACGGTTAAAATCACTAAGGAGATGGTACTCGGTAAAATAATGGGACTTAAGGCGGATAAATCCCCCGGACCTGATGGCCTACATCCTAGGGTCTTGAGAGAAGTGGCGGTAGGGATTGTGGATGCATTGGTGATTATTTTCCAAAACTCCCTGGACTCAGGAAAGGTCCCGGCAGATTGGAAAACTGCTAATGTAACACCCTTTATTTAAGAAGGGAAGTAGACAAAAAGCTGGAAACTATAGACCAGTTAGCCTAACATCTGTGGTTGGCAAACTATTGGAGTCCATTATTAAGGAAACAGTAACAGAGCATTTGGATAAACATAATTTAATAGGACAGAGTCAGCATGGTTTTATGAAGGGGAAGTCATGTTTGACAAATTTGCTCGAATTCTTCGAGGACGTAACATACAGGGTGGATAAAGGGGAACCAGTGGATGTAGTGTATTTGGACTTCCAAAAGGCATTTGACAAGGTGCCACACAAGATTACTGATCAAGATTAAAAAATCACGGGATTGGGGGTAATATACTGGCATGGGTGGAAGATTGGCTATCTAACAGAAAACAAAGAGTTGGGATAAATGGTTCGTTCTCGGGTTGGCAATCAGTAACTAGTGGTGTTCCACAGGGGTCAGTGCTGGGACCCCCAACTCTTTACAATCTATATTAACGATTTGGAGGAAGGTATTGAATACAACATATCCAAGTTTGTCGACGATACAAAGACGGGAGGGAAAGCAGTGAGTGACGAGGACATAAAAAACCTGCAAAAGGACATAGACAGGCTAAGTGAGTGGGCAGAGATTTGGCAGATGAAATATAATATTGGAAAGTGTGAGGTTGTGCATTTTGGCAGAAAAAATCAAAGAGCAAGTTATTATCTAAATGGAGAGAAACTGCAAAGTGCTACAGTACAAAGGGATCTGGGGGTCCTGGTGCATGAAACACAAAAAGTTAGTATGCAGGTGATCAAGAAGGCCAATGGAATCTTGGCTTTTATTGCAAGGGGGATGGAGTATAAAAACAGGGAAGTCTTGCTGCAGTTATATAGGGTATTGGTGAGGCCACACCTGGAATACTGCGTGCAGTTTTGGTTTCCATATTTAAGAAAAGATATACTTGCTCTCGAGGCGGTTCATAAGAAATAGGAGCAGGAGTAGGCCAATCGGCCCCTCGAGCCTGCTCTGCCATTCAATAAGATCATGGCTGATCTGATCCTAACCGCCAATCTACTATCACAGAACCATCTCCTGAATCTAACAGAATTAGACACACGGAGCAGGAGCAGGCTACACGGCCCCTGGGCCTGCTCCGCTACCCATAGGGCCATGTCCAATCCGAACCTAGACTCCTGTCCAAATTCCTGCCTGCTCCCGTAACCCTTAATTCCCTTTACTTCTAGGAAACTGTATTTCTGTTTTAAATGTATGTAATGATGTAGCTTCTCCAGCTTTTTGGGGCAGCATATTCCATGGACCTACCACCCTCTGAGTGAAGTAGTTCCTCCTCATCTCAGTTTTGAAAGAGCAGCCCTTTATTCTAAGACTATGCCCCCTAGTTCTAGTTTCACCCATCAATCGGAACATCCTCCCCGCATCCACCCGATCCAACCTCTTCACAATTTTATATGTTTCAATAAGATCGCCCCTCATTCTTCTGAACTCCAATGAGTAGAGTCCCAATCTACTCAACCTCTCCTCATATGTCCATCCCCTCATCCCCGAGATTAACCGAGTGAACCACCTTTGTACTGACTCGAGAGCAAGTATGTCCTTTCTTAAGTATGGACACCAAAACTGTATGCAGTATTCCAGGTGCGGTCTCACCAATACCTTGTACAACTGAAGCAATACCTCCCTATTTTTATATTCTATCCCCCCTAGCAATGAAAGCCAACATTCCATTGGCCTTCTTAATCACTTGCTGTACCTGCATACTAACCTTTTTTGAGTTTCGTGCACCAGGACCCCCAGATCCCTTTGTACTTCAGTACTTTCCAGTTTCTTGCCATTAAGATAATAACTTGCTCTACGATTTTTCCTGCCAAAGTGCATAACCTCACACTTTCCAGCATTGTATTCCATCTGCCAAGTCTCTGCCCACTTACTTAGCCTGTCGATGTCCCCTTGCAGGTTTTTTATGTCCTCCTCACTCACTACTTTCCCTCCCATCTTAGTATCATCTGCAAACTTTGATATGTTACACTCGGTCCCCTCCTCCAAATCGTTAATATAGATTGTAAAGAGTTGGGGACCCAGCACTGACCCCTGCGGAACACCACTTGTTACTGATTGCCAGTCTGAGAATGAACCATTTATCCCAACTCTCTGCCTTCTGTTAGATAGCCAATCCTCTATCCATGCCAGAATATTACCCCCAATCCTGTGATTTTTTATCTTAAGCAATAATCTTTTGTGTGGCACCTTGTCCAATGCCTTTTGGAAGTCTAAATACACTACGTCCACTGGTTCCCCTTTATCCACCCAATATGTTACTGCCTCAAAGAACTCCAGCAAATTTGTCAAACATGACTTCCCCATCATAATTTAATAGGACAAAGTCAGCATGGTTTTATGATTATCCAAATGTCCTGTTACTGTCTCCTTTAATAATGGACTCCAAAATTTTACCTACCACAGATGTTAGGCTAACCGGTCTATAGTTTCCAGCCTTCTGTCTACTGCCCTTTTTTAAATAAGCAGTTAGCAGTTTTCCAGTCAGCTGGGACCTTTGCTGAGTCCAGGGAGTTTTGGAAAATTATTACTAATGCATCCACAATCCCTACTGCCACTTCCCTCAAGACCCTAGGATGTAAGCCATCAGGTCCAGGTGATGTATCCGCCTTGAGTCCCATTTATTTTACCGAGTACCACTTCCTTAGTGATTTTGATCGTGGTTAGCTCCCTGTTTGTCCAGTGTTGGGATAGTCTTAGTGTCTTCTACTGTAAAGACTGATACAAAATATTCATTCAGTGTTTTTGTCATCTCCATATTCCCACCATTAATTTCCTGGTCTCATCCTCTAAGGGACCAACATTTACTTTAGCCACCCTTTTTTTCTTTTTATATAACTATAAAAACTCTTACTATCTGTTTTTATATTTTTTGCTAATTTACTTTCATAATCTATCTTCCCTTTCTTAATCTTTTTGTTATTTTTTGCTGTCTTTTAAAGTTTTCCCAATCCTCTATCCTCCCATTAGATTTGGCTACCTTATATGCCCTTGTTTTTAGTCGAATACTATCCTTAATTTCTTTACTTAGCCACGGATGGCTATCTTTTCTTTTACACCCTTTTCTTGGCGGAATATATATTTTTTGGAAGTTGTAAAATAACTCCTTAAATGTACACCACTGATCATGTATCGTCTTACCCTTTAATCTATTTTCCCAATCCACTCTACTCAATTCCGCTCTCATACCTTCATAGTCTCCTTTATTCAAGCTTAGCACGCTTGTTTGAGATCCAACCTTCTCACCCTCTAATTGAATATGGAATTCAACCATGTTATGGTCACTCATTCCAAGGGGATCCTTTACTGGGACATTTTTAATTAATCCTGTCTCGTTACACAGGACCAGATCTAAGGTTGCTTGCCCCCTGGTCGGTTCAGTTACATACTGCTCAAGAAACCCATCCCTAATACACTCAATGAACTCATCCTCAAGGCTGCTCTGCCCAATTTGATTTGTCCAATTAATATGATAGTTAAAATCCCCCATAATTATAGATGTTCCCTTATTACAAGCCTCAACTATTTCCTGATTGATACTCCGTCCAACAGAGTTGCAACTGTTCGGAGGCCTATAGACTACGCCCACTAGTGTTTTTTTCCCCCTTATTATTCCTTACCTCCACCCAAACTGTTTCATTATCCTGATCTTTTGACCCAATATCATTTCTCTGTATTAGTGATTCCTTCCTTTTATTAACATAGCCACCCCACCTCCCCTTCCTTCCTGCCTGTCCTTCCTGATCATTAAATAACCTGGTATGTTTAATTCCCAGGCATTGTCACCCTGCAGCTATGTTTCTGTAATGGCCACAAGATCATACCCATATGTAGTTATTTGTGCCATTAACTCGTCTATTTTGTTACGAATGCTACGTGCATTCAGATAGAGAACTTTCAAAGATGTTTTGTGACACTTAGTTCCTGCTTTTGCCCTTTTTATTACTTTACCTTTTACTCCATACCTTCTGCCCCTTCCTGACACGCTCTGGTTTTTAATTTCCCCACTGCTACCTAAGTCTATGACCCTTCTCTGTTGTCATTTTTATTATTTGCTCTCTAGGAACCTCCCCCCCCCCCCCCCCCCCCCCACTAGTTAGTTTAAAGCCCTCTCTACAGCCCTAGTTATATGATCCGCCAGGTCTCTAGTCCCAGCACTGGCCAAGTGAAGCCTGTCCCAACGGAACAGCTCCCTCCTGCCCCAGTACTGGTGCCAGTGTCCCAGGAAGCAAAACCCGTTTCTCCCACACCAGTCTTTGAGCCACGCATTTAACTCTCTAATTTTATTTGTCCTAGCCAAATTTGCTCGTGGCTCAGGTAATAATCCAGAGATTATTACCCTTGAGGTTCTGTTTTTTAATTTGACCCCTAGCTGCTCATACTCCTTTAACAGAACCGGCTTCCTAGTCCTATCTACGTCGTTTGTACCAACATGGACCACGACAACTGGATCCACCCCCTCCCACTGCAAGTTGCTGTCCAGCCCAGAGGAGATGTCCTTAACCCCTGGCACCGGGTAGGCAACACAGCCTTTGGGACTCTTGCTCTCGGCTGCAGAGAACTCTATCTATCCCCCTAATACTATCCCTACCACTACAACATTTCTATTTTACTCTTTTTTTTTCCCCCCCCCCCCCCCCCCCTCTTGAATGGCCCCCCCCAAGTTCCACAGTTCACTCGGTTGATTCCGGAGATGAGGGGGTTGGCGTAATGAGGAAAGGTTGAGTAGGTTGGGACTCTACTCATTGGAGTTCAGAAGAATGAGAGGTGATCTTATTGAAACATATAAGATTGTGAGGGGGCTTGATCGGGTGGATGCGGTGAGGATGTTTCCACTGATGGGTGAGACTAGAACTAGGGGGCATAATCTTAGAATAAGGGGCTGCCCTTTCAAAACTGAGATGAGGAGAAACTTCTTCACTCAGAGGGTAGTAAATCTATGGAATTTGCTACCCCAAAGAGCTGTGGAAGCTGCAACATTAAATAAATTTAAATCGGAGATAGACAGTTTCCTAGCTGATAAGGGAATTAGGGTTTACGGGGAGAGGCAGGGAAGTGGACGTGAGTCTAGATTCGGATCAGCCATGATCCTATTGAATGGCGGAGCAGGCCCGAGGGGCCGTATGGCCTACTCCTGCTCCTACTTCTTATGTTCTTATGTTTACCCAGAGAGTGGTGAGAATGTGAAACTCGCTACCACATGGAGTGGTTGAAGCAAATAGTGTAGATGCATTTAAGGAGAGGCTAGACAAGCAATGAGGGAGAAAGGAATAGAGGGTTATGCTGATAGATTTAGATGAGGAAAGACTGGAGGAGGCTCGAGTGGAGCATAAATGCCGGCATGGACTGGTTGGGCCGAATGGCCTGTTTCTCTGCTATATATCCGATGTAATGTCCTTTTAGGGAAGGAAATCTGCAGTCCTTACCCGGTCTGGCCTATATGTGACTCCAGACCCACAGCAATGTGGTTGACTTTTAACTGCCCTCTGAAATGGCCCAGCGAGACACTCCCTTATCAAGAAGCGCCCCCATCTTCTCGAGGGCAGTTGGGGATGGACAATAAATGCTGGCCTTACCAACGACACCCACATCCCATGAATGAATTTAAAAACAACTTTGGTTTTGCCGCTCGTTGATATCCATGCAACTGAATTATAGGGATTCTCCGAATGGCGATTGGCTAACGTGCAGATGTAACTTCAGTTATTTACTGCAATCCCTCAGTCAGCACTGCTTGTAGTAGAGAGCAGTTGCACAGACAATGCAGAAGTGGATTATCCTGCAACGCCCAGTTCCAGTTTATGTGATCGCTCCATCTTGCTTGGAAGGTTGGGGAATGTGACTTGAGCGCATGAAACGTGCCAGACAACCTATAGCTACTTTCTTCTTTCAGGTGTCTGATGAGCTGGGTTTGAAGAGGCCATCTGCCTTCAAGTTATTTTCTGGAAAAAGTAAGTATTTGATGTCGTTTGTGGTTGGAGACCAACGAGTTTGTGTCCTCCTATTGTGGAGGGCTCTGATCAGTGATGTAAAAGACAGCGCATCATCATAATGAAGCGACTGAGCAGCCTCCTTCACTTGATGTTTTGTAACTTGGGCTCTTCCTAGCTGTATGGCAGGCAACTCCTTCCCACCTGCCCATTTTAAATCCAGAGATGCTCCCACATTGGTGTCGGTGAGTAATTCTGGTTGAAAATTAAATGCACCCTAGAGTCTGGCTTTTTAAGCCATTCCTTCAGTTATCAGACATTCTGCAAGCCAGCAGTGACCCTTTGATCTGTTAGTATGGTAGCCAAGGACCAACAGTTGCTCTATTGACCATAATACCGCACAGTGACAGTTGCATTCGAATTTTACCTACATTGCCCCGTAGCTGGTGACTTTAGTGTGTCTCTTCTGCAAACTTGAAATTAGTGTTTTGGATTGTGTAACTTCTGCCCAATTAGTACATCAATTGTGTATCAACATTGTGACCGCAATGTGCACGGACCGGTTCCAAAGTGTCAACCCTTGGTGCAGGCCAGTTTAGAGATTAGCAGCCATTCAGGTCATCATTTAATGTGATTGCATTGATCTCAGGAAATTGGCACTGTTCTGGGCTGCCGGCTTTTGCAAGGTGCCAGTTGAAAACATTCATAATCTGGCAAAAGGTGCTGGTAACTGGCTGCATAGATTATCACCTTTAAACACACTGCCCTCCATGAATCAAAAAAAACTTTCGTCTTAGTTCATTGTCAACAGAAAGCTGCTGTGTGCAGACAGGCTGAGTGAAACCTGCTGTAGGTCACGACAGTCGAGTCTGTCCTTGGCTGCCTCCCCTCTCCTGTACTGATCTGACCAGCTTTTACTTCCTTCTCTTCCCCCAGCTGCCAAAAATAAGCTGGAGGCTGCACCGCGACAGTCCATTACTCCCGTGTTGCAGCTTTCAACTGACTCTTGGCCTTCAGCTATTGTAATCACAGCCGGGTTTTGGGTAGCTTCATTTAATGCGCCCAAGAGACTGTTATGTTTCAGCATGCAGGATTTGAATCGAATTTATTCTCATTTTGTAGGTGAGAGAAGTTCCTCCGGTCTGATTGAGTGGGACTCGAAGAACGATGCAATGGAATCGCTGTCCCTGCTGAATCACTATCAAATGAAAAACCCAAGTATGTCTTTCTGGATAAAAATCTTGCTGGGTGGGTGGTGGCGGGAGGAGCGAGACTCACGTATTGCGGTACCTGTTTTGGAAACACTGATGGGTTTTTTTTTTTCCTCTCCCCTCCGCTCAGGTGGTCCTTACCCGTACACTCTGAAACTCTGCTTCTCCACGGTGCAGCATGCAGCATAAAGACTCGGACACTTCAGACAAGATGGACTGCTAGCCATTCTCCATTGTTGTGACTGTTGTATTTTAGTATTTTTATGCTAAGTTGTTAGCGTGCAGTAACCTTTCATTTGTGCAAAAGGAAATGAGCCACAGTTTACGACAAGTATTCCAGTTTTTTTATTTTGGTAGATTTCAGTTTAACTTTTTTTTAAGAATCTGTATTGTAGAAGTGAAATGCCCCTTCATTTTTATTGGCTGTGATTAAACGATGTGGATCATAGCACTACAATTCAATAAATGATAAACTGTTTAACGGACACAACTCTACCCTTTTTGTTTGAAGATGCTTTAGAAGGGCTTTCCAAAAACTCTGAGCTGATGACCCTCGCCAAGGCTGTCGTATTGGTTTGGGTGGGTCTGGCTGACTCGTTTCTTCTCTGACTCTTCCTTTCTGCCGGTCCCTCTCCCTCTTCCCACTTTGGAACGTCCACTGTTTGTGAATAACTTTGTTTGGGGAGGGATTCTTTGAGCACAAGCTGAACGTGAATCTGTTTCACTGCTCTACCACTTTATTACCAGACTCTTGTAAATGGATGGCTGGGAGACCGATCCTGTTTAAAGCAAGCAATCCTTGTATCTGCTCTGGTGTGGTGTGTGCACTACTGTGGCAATTTGACCTGGGAGATTGGTTGTTGAAGCAACTTGATCCAGGAAAGGATGAACAGGCTGGGTCTCTTTTTTTTTTCCTCTTGAAAAGAGAAGGCTGAAGGGTGACCTGATAGAAGTCTTTAAAATTGAGAGGTTTTGATAGAGTAGAACAGAGTGTTTCTACTTGTGGGGGGGAAAAGCAAAACTAGAGGCCATCAATATAAGATAGTCACCCAAGAAATCCAATGGTGAATCCAGGAGACACTTCTTTACCCAGAGAGAGGTGAGAATGTGGAACTTGCTACCACAGGGAGTGGTTGAGGTGAATAGCAAAGATACATTTAAGGGGAGGTCAGATATGCATGCGAGGGAGAAGGGAATAGAGGGTTATGCTGTAAGGTTAGATGAGGAAAGACTGGAGGAGGCTCGAGTGAAGCATAAACGCCGGTATGGGCTGGTTGGGCCGAATGGCCTGTTTCTGTGCTGCATATCCTGTCAAAACTTGGGGAAATCGTGCCTCGTGGGTGTGGATCGCAACCTTGGCCTTGAGGCACAAGCCGGCATTGCTGCCAGTATACAAGAAAGCTAACTAGGTTTGAAGAGCCTGCAACTAGTCTGAAAGATGCAGGTTTGCTGTGCTGTCTGTTCTACTGAAATCGGAAAGGATCATTGCAGAAACTCGCTAGCAGTGGGTGCCGGGATCTGGCTCCGATGCAGTATTGGATAAATCTGCTAGTGCAGTTTTTGAATTTTATGTGGGGCTCCTGAAGTATTTTTTGGAAGTGTAGGCGTTGGTCCGATAGTCAACCATTTAGCCAGTGGCGGCGTCGCCAACTTCAATGTTCAATCCGGTTTGAGATGCTTGGGTGAGACTTTGGTTGACGATGCACAAATGAATCTGTATCGAGGGTGGGAGCTGCACACCCTGTGGGTTCACGTGCAGTTGTTGGGATTATGCAGGGTGTCCCAGCACAGAAACGGGCCATTTGGCCCAACCAGTCCATGCCTGTGTTTATGCTTCACGTGAGCTGCTTGTCTTTCCTCATCTAACTCTTATCAGCATAACCCTCTATTCCCTTCCCCCTCGTGCTTATTTAACAGCCTTTTAAATGCACCTGTACTATTCGCTTCAACCACTCCGTGGTAGTGAGCGAGCTCCACATAGAAACATAGAAGATAGGAGCAGGAGTAGGCCATTTGGCCCCTCGAGCCTGCTCCGCCATTGAATGCGATCATGGCTGATCATCCAAACTCAGTACCCTGTCCCTGCTTTCTCCCCATATCCCTTGATCCCTTTAGACTTAAGAAATATATCTAACTCCTTGAATATATTTAATGAATTGGCCTCCACTGCCTTCTGTGGTAGAGAATTCCACAGGTTCACCACTCTCTGGGTGAAGAAATTCCTCCTCATCTCTGTCCTAAATGACTTACCCCTTATCCTTAGACTGTGACCCCTGGTTCTGGACTCCCCTGCCATTGGGAACATCCTGCATCTAGTCTCTAGTCCTGTTAGAATTTTATAAGATTCAATGAGATCCCCTCTCATTCTTCTGAACTCCAGCGAATATAAGCCCAATCGACCCAATCTCTCCTCGTACGTCATTCCTGCCATCCCAGGTATCAGTCTGGTGAATCTTCGCTGCACTCCCTCCATGGCAAGAACATCCTTCCTCCGACAAGGCGACCAAAACTGCACACAATACTCAAGGTGTGGTCTCACCAAGGCCCTGTACAACTGCAGCACGACATCCTTGTTCCTGTACTCACCCTCTCGCTACGAAGGCCAACATACCATTTGCCGCCTGCTGCACCTGCAGGCTTACCTTCAGCGACTGGTGCATAAGGACACCCAGATCTCGTTGCACTTCCCCTTCTCCCAATCTATTGCTGTTCAGATAATCTGCCTTCCTGTTTATGCCACCAAAGTGGATAACCCTGCATTTATACACATCTGCCCAATCACCCAACCTGGAGTTTCTCGGCATCCTCCTCACAGCACACACGCCCACCCAGCTTTGTGTCGTCTGCAAACTTGGAGATATTGCATCTAGTTCCCTCGTCTAGATCATTAATATATATTGTGAATAGCTGGGGTCCTAGCACCGATCCCTGTGGTACCCCACTAGTCACTGCCTGCCACTCGGAAAAAGACCTGTTTATTCCAACTCTTTGCTTCCTGTCTGCCAACCAGTTCTGTATCCAAGTCAGTACCTTACCCCCAATCCCATGTGCTTTAACTTTACACGCTAATTTCTTATGTGGGACCTTATCAAAAGCCTTCTGAAAGTCCAAATACACCACATCCACTTGTTCTCCCTTATCCTACCAAATCAAATCAAAATCAATCAAATCAACTTTTATTGTCATTGTTAGTGCACAAGTGCAGTACAATGAAATGTAGGCCAGTTACATCCTCAAAAAATTCCACTCTGGGTGAAGAAGTTTCTTCTGAATTCCCTATTTGATTTCTTGGTGACGATCTTATATTGATGGCCTCTAGTTATGCTCTTCCCTACAAGTGGACACATTCTCTCTGTATCCACTCTATCAAAACCGTACATAATTTTAAAGACCTCTATTAGGTCACCCCTCGGCCTTCTCTTTTCAGGAGAAAAGAGACCCAGCCTGTTCATCCTTTCCTGTCTCATTTCTGGTATCATCCTTGAGAAAAACAAAACATGTTTGCACCCTCTCCAGTGCCTCTATCCTATTTGTTGTGCCTTTTGGTCAGTCTAGAGTAATAAGCTAATTTAAATTGTCAGGGTCACTTGCTGCTTCTGGATATAGAGACTGACTGCACTTCCACGTGCCTGTAAGAGGCTTGCATTGAATGTGGAGCTGGGAAGAATTTTGTGTTGACTGCCTTTGGCTGTGGTCACGAGTGCCAAGTAATTGGTGTGTCAAATCCCACCCTCGTCAGCTGAGGATATAATACCTTTTCATTACAGAACCTGGATTAGCGATATAACAACAAAATGCTGGAAAAACTCAGCAGGTCAGGCAACATCTGTGGAGAGAAATTTGAGTTGACGTTTCGGGTCGAGCCTTTCTTCCTCTCTGACCACCCCCCCCCCCCCCCCCCTTCTCCCAATCTCACCCCCTGCTGTGTTTTCACTATCCCCTCTGACCTTCCACTCTCTGACCCCGAACGATCAGTCCTCAGCAAAGGCCTAAGCTTCATCCCCTTACGCCCCAGCTCAATGAATTTCGAGCTCGGCACGATGTTGAGCTCTTCCGCCGCCTTCATCTCCGTGCCCACTTCTTTGGCCAGGAGTCGCGCCCCCCCCCCCCCGTACCACTGACCCTTTCTCCCGCTTGCACAATTCCCGTTCTACCTGGACCCCTCCCCTTGGCCTCTTCCCCTCTCTAGATCTTTTCATCGCTAACTGCCGCCGTGACATCGGCCGTCTCCATTTCTCTGCTCCCCTCACTCACTCCAACCTACCTTCCTCTGAACTTGCAGCACTCCATTCTCTTTAGATCCAACCCTGACATTGTCATTAAACCCGCTGACAAGGGTGGTGCTGTTGTTGTTTGGCGAGCTGACTTCTACCTAGCGGAAGCTGAACGCCAACTCTCCGACACCACCTCCTACCTCCACCTGAACCATAACCCACCAGGAAGAAGGGTTCGACCCGAAACATCAACTCAAATTTCTCTCCACGGATGTTGCCTGACCTGCTGAGTTTTTCCAGCATTTTCTGTTGTTATTTCGGATTTCCAACATCTGCAGTATTTTGCTATCGTACTGGATTAGCGAGAGATGGCCTTCTGCCGTTTAATATTTAAACCGATTACCATTTTCACTGGTGGAGGCCAATTGGGTGAACCACAGCACCACCTTGTGGTCACTCGTTTTTGGAAAAATATGAATTGCCTTTTAACTGTCCTCCAGCCTGATTGCCAACCAGAGTAATGCAGCACTTCTTACCCAGATCATTTACCTGTAGAAATTGCAAGATTAATAGATGAGAGGTCACTGAGCACATCCAGAAACAGTCCTGTTAATTTCAGGATTATACCTCCACTATGCTGGAAATCCATGCCTTCTGTTATATCTTAATAGGTTAGACAAGTGTCCCCTTTATCTTGCAAGTTAGAGCTGTACGAGTGTACAGCACAGAAGTCATTTGATCCCATGGCAATACACAATGCTACTGACCCAGTCTCTCTCCACACTCTTGTATCTGCCTCTGGTATTTTCCTCCACAATTTATTTTATCTCTTCCCTTAAAAGATGCAATAGCATCAACTACCCTCTGCTAAGCTACTCCATGTACCAACAGCATGGAGAGTGAGAGCAGCATCGAACTGATGGCGGGGGTTGGAGTGGGAAGCAAGGCGGTTCGAAATCTCATGTAGCTGCTGATGTACGGTCTAAATGATAGGTTTCCCCAACTACTGCACCCAAAGTTGGGTGTTTCTGGAGTACCTGTAGGAAAATATTCCATCGCATTTCACCGAGGATAATACCCCATCTATAGGAAAGGGGTGATTGCACTATTTAGAGGGGCAAGTTTTCTCAGTCCTGCCCCACATCCTTGGGATTAAAGGGGATAGTGGTGGCAATGGATATGAAATGGGCTAAGGGACAGAAGGCAAAGGCGCGAGGTGAATGGTTGTTGAAAGACTGGTGGGAGGTACAGTATACAGCAGTGTCTCCTAGGGGTTGCTATTGGGACCACTGCTGTTCCTGAGATAAAGTCGCTGCCAACTAAGTTGAAGTGGCTGCGCATGCGCAGTTTGTGTTTTTTGGTTCGCTAAAAAGAAAACATTTGTCGCCATGACAAAGAAAACACTTTCAGAAAAGGAGTGGGGAGGGGTTTGGTGAAGAGATCGCCACTGCCGAACAGCCGCGTCACCAGAAGAAAATCCGCACCAGCAAAACACAGTAAACGTCAACTTTTTAATCAATTTTCTTCCACTTTGCACGGAATTTGCGCTTTGTACAAATAAATCTCAGCAACCCTCCTCCCCCCCCCCCGGGAAAATATTATGTATTAATACTTAAACCAACCTGTGCTATTATACATTATTAAACTGACCCATAGCTCCATGGATAGAGGCATGCGATATGATTATTATACGTTCATACTTAAACCACCACAGATTTATATGCAGAACATTTCTGCGCAGCTTCTGGTTTGTTGGCAGCAGTCACTGATGGATATAAATTACCTGGACATGTCTGGACAGGGTGCAACTTCAAAGGTTTGCAGATGAGACAACTTGTAAACTTAAAACAGCGAGGAGGATAGTAACTGACTTCAGGAGGATGTGCAGATTGGTGAAATGAGCAGACACATGGCCAATGCAATTTTATGTAGAGAAGTGTGAAGTAGTGTATTTTGGTAGGAAGAATGAGGAGAGGCAGCAAATGAAATGGTACAGTTTTACAGGAGGTGCAGGAGTGGAGAGACCCTGGGGGGGTGTATATAAATTAAATCTTTAAAGGTGGCTGGGCAAGTTGAAAAGACTGAAACATAGAAGATAGGAGCAGGAGTAGGCCATTCGGCCCCTTGAGCCTGCTCCGCCATTCAATGAGATCATGGCTGATCATCCAAACTCAGTACCCTGTCCCTGCTTTCTCCCCATATCCCTTGAACCCTTTAGCCTTAAGAAATATATCCAACTCCTTGAATATATTTAATGTATTGGCCTCTACTGCCTGCTGTGGTAGAGAATTCCACAGGTTCACCACTCTCTGGGTGAAGAAATTCCTCCTCATCTCTGTCCTAAATGGCTTACCCCTTATCCTTAGACTGTGACCCCTGGTTCTGGACTCCCCGCCATCGGGAACATCCTTCCTGCATCTAGTCTGTCTAGTCCTGTTAGAATTTTATAAGTTTCAATGAGATCCCCTCTCATTCTTCTAAACTCCAGCGAGTATAAGCCCAATCGATGCAATCTCTCCTCATACGTCATTCCTGCCATCCCAGGTATCAGTCTGGTGAATCTTCGCTGCACTCCCTCCATGGTAAGAACATCATTCCTCAGATAAGGCGACCAAAACTGCACACAAAACTCAAGATGTGGTCTCACCAAGGCCCTGTACAACTGCAGCAAGACATCCTTGCTCCTGTACTCGAATCCTCTCGCTATGAAGGCCAACATACCATTTGCCTTCTTAACCGCCTGCTGCACCTGCATGCTTAAAACTTAATTTTTTCACTTCCTCAGGATATCACAAGTGGGTCACATTCAATGAAGTGCTGTGAAAATGCAGCCACAGGTGCGATGTTAGCTACTCTGGCAGCCATATTGCGCAGAGCAAGATCCCATAAACAGTGTTGGTTGAGGTTGGCGAAGTGACGCAATACGACCACCAGGTAGGGCAGTGGCGGGGTCTGACCGCGGGGCGGCGCTG
Source organism: Somniosus microcephalus (assembly GCF_052327205.1). NCBI lineage: Eukaryota > Metazoa > Chordata > Chondrichthyes > Squaliformes > Somniosidae > Somniosus > Somniosus microcephalus. The sequence continues at coordinate 17,593,629 of NC_141020.1, read as the reverse complement.
TACTGCAGTGACAGGGCCCGTCCGCGGGGCGGCGCTGTGCTGCAGTGGCGGGGTGTGTCCGCGGGGCGGCGCTGTGCTGCAGTGACGGGGTCGGTCCGCGGGGCGGCGCTGTGCTGCAGTGACGGGGTCGGTCCGCGGGGCGGCGCTGTGCTGCAGTGACGGGGTCGGTCCGCGGGGCGGCGCTGTGCTGCAGTGACGGGGTCGGTCCGCGGGGCGGCGCTGTGCTGCAGTGACGGGATCGGTCCGCGGGGCGGCGCTGTGCTGCAGTGGCGGGGTCGGGGGTCAGCGGTCGCGGGCTCCAGGCGGTGGGTCGAAGGCAGAAGGTCGGGTCCGATGGCTGGTCGCTTGGTGCTGGGTCTGCAGACCGTCCGTGAGTACCGGAGACTGAGGGGGTAAACCGGGGACACCAGGCCGCCGCTCCCCGGGAAAGGCCGGTGAGGAGCCGGCGGAGAATGCAGCCAGAGCTCGGGGCTAAAACACCCGGGTAAATCCCACTCCAACTGGGGCTAAAACACCCGGGTAAATCTCCCTCCAACTGGGCTAAAACACCCGGGTAAATCCCCCTCCAACTGGACTAAAACACCCGGGTAAATCCCCCTCCAACTGGACTAAAACACCCGGGTAAATCCCCCTCCAACTGGGCTAAAACACCCGGGTAAATCTCCCTCCAACTGGATTAAAACACCCGGGTAAATCCCCCTCCAACTGGGCTAAAACACCCGGGTAAATCCCCCTCCAACTGGATTAAAACACCCGGGTAAATACCCCTCCAACTGCACTAAAACACCCGGGTAAATCCCCCTCCAACTAGGCTAAAACACCCGGGTAAATACCCCTCCAACTGGACTAAAACACCCGGGTAAATCCCCCTCCAACTGGGCTAAAACACCCGGGTAAATACCCCTCCAACTGGACTAAAACACCCGGGTAAATCCCCCTCCAACTGGGCTAAAACACCCGGGTAAATCCCCTCCAACTGGACTAAAACACCCGGGTAAATCTCCCTCCAACTGGATTAAAACACCCGGGTAAATCCCCCTCCAACTGGACTAAAACACACGGGTAAATCTCCCTCCAACTGGATTAAAACACCCGGGTAAATCCCCCTCCAACTGGGCTAGAACACCCGGGTAAATCCCCCTCCAACTGGATTAAAACACCTGGGTAAATCCCCCTCCAACTGGGACTAAAACACCCGGGTAAATCTCCCTCCAACTGGACTAAAACACCCGGGTAAATACCCCTCCAACTGGACTAAAACACTCGGGTAAATCCCCCTCCAACTGGACTAAAACACCCGGGTAAATCTCTCCAACTGGACTGAAACACCCGGGTAAATCTCCCTCCAACTGGGCTAAAACACCCGGGTAAATACCCCTCCAACTGGACTAAAACACCCGGGTAAATCCCCCTCCAACTAGGCTAAAACACCCGGGTAAATACCCCTCCAACTGGACTAAAACACCCGGGTAAATCCCCCTCCAACTGGGCTAAAACACCCGGGTAAATCCCCTCCAACTGGACTAAAACACCCGGGTAAATCCCCCTCCAACTGGGCTAAAACACCCGGGTAAATCCCCTCCAACTGGACTAACCACCCGGGTAAATCCCCCTCCAACTGGGCTAAAACACCTGGGTAAAACCCCCTCCAACTGGGACTATAACACCCGGGTAAATCCCCCTCCAACTGGATTAAAACACCTGGGTAAATCCCCCTCCAACTGGGCTAAAACACCCGGGTAAATCCCCCTCCAACTGGGCTAAAACACCGGGTAAATCCCCCTCCAACTGGGACTAAAACACCCGGGTAAATCCCCCTCCAACTGGGACTAAAACACCCGGGTAAATCTCCCTCCAACTGGACTAAAACACCCGGGTAAATACCCCTCCAACTGGACTAAAACACTCGGGTAAATCCCCCTCCAACTGGACTAAAACACCCGGGTAAATCTCTCCAACTGGACTGAAACACCCGGGTAAATCTCCCTCCAACTGGGCTAAAACACCCGGGTAAATACCCCTCCAACTGGACTAAAACACCCGGGTAAATCTCTCCAACTGGACTGAAACACCCGGGTAAATCTCCCTCCAACTGGGCTAAAACACCCGGGTAAATACCCCTCCAACTGGACTAAAACACCCGGGTAAATCCCCCTCCAACTGGACTAAAACACCCGGGTAAATCCCCCTCCAACTGGACTAAAACACACGGGTAAATCTCCCTCCAACTGGATTAAAACACCCGGGTAAATCCCCCTCCAACTGGGCTAAAACACCCGGGTAAATCCCCCTCCAACTGGATTAAAACACCCGGGTAAATCCCCCTCCAACTGGGCTAAAACACCCGGGTAAAACCCCCTCCAACTGGGACTATAACACCCGGGTAAATCCCCCTCCAACTGGGACTAAAACACCCGGGTAAATCCCCCTCCAACTGGGCTAAAACACCCGGGTAAATCTCCCTCCAACTGGATTAAAACACCCCGGTAAATCCCCCTCCAACTGGACTAAAGCACCCGGGTAAATCCCCTCCAACTGGACGAAAACACCCAGGTAAATCCCCCTCCAACTGGACTAAAACACCCGGGTAAATCCCCCTCCAACTGGGGCTAAAACACTCGGGTAAATCCCACTCCAACTGGGCTAAAACACCCGGGTAAATCCCACTCCAACTGGGGCTAAAACACCCGGGTAAATCTCCCTCCAACTGGGCTGAAACACCCGGGTAAATCCCCCTCCAACTGGACTAAAACACCCGGGTAAATCCCCCTCCAACTGGACTAAAACACCCGGGTAAATCCCCCTCCAACTAGGCTAAAACACCGGGTAAATACCCCTCCAACTGGACTAAAACACCCGGGTAAATCCCCTCCAACTGGGCTAAAACACCCGGGTAAATACCCCTCCAACTGGACTAAAACACCCGGGTAAATCCCCCTCCAACTGGGCTAAAACACCCGGGTAAATCCCCTCCAACTGGACTAAAACACCCGGGTAAATCCCCCTCCAACTGGGCTAAAACACCCGGGTAAAACCCCCTCCAACTGGGACTATAACACCCGGGTAAATCCCCCTCCAACTGGGACTAAAACACCCGGGTAAATCCCCCTCCAACTGGGGTAAAACACCTGGGGAAATCTCCCTCCAACTGGATTAAAACACCCGGGTAAATCCCCCTCCAACTGGACGAAAGCACCCGGGTAAATCCCCTCCAACTGGACTAAAACACCCGGGTAAATCCCCCTCCAACTGGACTAAAACACCCGGGTAAATCCCACTCCAACTGGGGCTAAAACACCCGGTAAATCTCCCTCCAACTGGGCTAAAACACCCGGGTAAATCCCCCTCCAACTGGACTAAAACACCCGGGTAAATCCCCCTCCAACTGGACTAAAACACCCGGGTAAATCCCCCTCCAACTGGACTAAAACACCCGGGTAAATCTCCCTCCAACTGGATTAAAACACCCGGGTAAATCCCCCTCCAACTGGACTAAAACACACGGGTAAATCTCCCTCCAACTGGATTAAAACACCCGGGTAAATCCCCCTCCAACTGGATTAAAACACCTGGGTAAATCCCCCTCCAACTGGGCTAAAACACCCGGGTAAATCCGCCTCCAACTGGGCTAAAACACCGGGTAAATCCCCCTCCAACTGGGACTAAAACACCCGGGTAAATCCCCCTCCAACTGGGACTTAAAACACCCGGTAAATCTCCCTCCAACTGGACTAAAACACCCGGGTAAATACCCCTCCAACTGGACTAAAACACTCGGGTAAATCCCCCTCCAACTGGACTAAAACACCCGGGTAAATCTCTCCAACTGGACTGAAACACCCGGGTAAATCTCCCTCCAACTGGGCTAAAACACCCGGGTAAATACCCCTCCAACTGGACTAAAACACCCGGGTAAATCCCCCTCCAACTGGACTAAAACACACGGTAAATCTCCCTCCAACTGGATTAAAACACCCGGGTAAATCCCCCTCCAACTGGCTAAAACACACGGGTAAATCCCCCTCCAACTGGATTAAAACACCCGGGTAAATCCCCCTCCAACTGGGCTAAAACACCCGGGTAAAACCCCCTCCAACTGGGACTAAAACACCCGGGTAAATCCCCTCCAACTGGGCTAAAACACCCGGGTAAATCTCCCTCCAACTGGATTAAAACACCCCGGTAAATCCCCCTCCAACTGGACTAAAGCACCCGGGTAAATCCCCTCCAACTGGACTAAAACACCCGGGTAAATCCCCCTCCAACTGGACTAAAACACCCGGGTAAATCCCCATCCAACTGGACTAAAACACACGGGTAAATCTCCCTCCAACTGGATTAAAACACCCGGGTAAATCCCCCTCCAACTGGGCTAAAACACCCGGGTAAATCCCACTCCAACTGGATTAAAACACCCGGGTAAATCCCCCTCCAACTGGGCTAAAACACCCGGGTAAATCCCCCTCCAACTAGGCTAAAACACCCGGGTAAATCCCCCTCCAACTGGACTAAAACACCCGGGTAAATCCCCCTCCAACTGGGACTAAAACACCCGGGTAAATCCCCTCCAACTGGGACTAAAACACCCGGGTAAATCTCTCTCCAACTGGACTAAAACACCCGGGTAAATACCCCTCCAACTGGACTAAAACACCCGGGTAAATCCCCCTCCAACTGGACTGAAACACCCGGGTAATCCCCCTCCAACTGGGGCTAAAACACCCGGGTAAACCCCCTCCAACTGGGCTAAAACACCCGGGTAAATCCCCCTCCAACTGGGCTAAAACACCCGGGTAAATCCCCCTCCAACTTTGGACTAAAACACCCGGGTAAATACCCCTCCAACTGGACTAAAACACCCGGGTAAATCCCCCTCCAACTGGGCTAAAACACCCGGGTAAATCTCCCTCCAACTGGGCTAAAACACCCGGGTAAATCCCCCTCCAACTGGACTAAAACACCGGGTAAATCCCCCTCCAACTGGACTAAAACACCCGGGTAAATCCCCCTCCAACTGGACTAAAACACCCGGGTAAATCTCCCTCCAACTGGATTAAAACACCCGGGTAAATCCCCCTCCAACTGGACTAAAACACACGGGTAAATCTCCCTCCAACTGGATTAAAACACCCGGGTAAATCCCCCTCCAACTGGGCTAGAACACCCGGGTAAATCCCCCTCCAACTGGATTAAAACACCTGGGTAAATCCCCCTCCAACTGGCTAAAACACCCGGGTAAATCCCCCTCCAACTGGGACTAAAAACACCCGGGTAAATCTCCCTCCAACTGGACTAAAACACCCGGGTAAATACCCCTCCAACTGGACTAAAACACTCGGGTAAATCCCCCTCCAACTGGACTAAAACACCCGGGTAAATCTCTCCAACTGGACTGAAACACCGGGTAAATCTCCCTCCAACTGGGGCTAAAACACCTGGGTAAATCCCCCTCCAACTGGGCTAAAACACCCGGGTAAATCCCTCTTCAACTGGGCTAAAACACCCGGGTAAATCCCCCTCCAACTGGACTAAAACACCCGGGTAAATCTCTCTCCAACTGGACTAAAACACCCGGGTAAATCCCCCTCCAACTGGACTAAAACACCCCCCGGGTAAATCCCCCTCCAACTGGACTAAAACACCTGGGTAAATCCCCCTCCAACTGGACTAAAACACCCGGGTAAATCCCCCTCCAACTGGGCTAAAACACCCTGGTAAATCCCCCTCCAACTGGACTAAAACACCCGGGTAAATCCCCCTCCAACTGGACTAAAACACCCGGGTAAATCCCCCTCCAACTGGGCTAAAACACCCTGGTAAATCCCCCTCCAACTGGACTAAAACACCCGGGTAAATCTCCCTCCAACTGGGGCTAAAACACCCGGGTAAATCCTCGCCAACTGGGGCTAAAACACCCGGGTAAATCCCCTTCCAACTGGACTAAAACACCCGGGTAAATCCCCCTCCAACTCGGGCTAAAACACCTGGGTAAATCCCCCTCCAACTGCGGCTAAAACACCCGGGTAAACCCCCCTCCAACTGGGCTAAAACACCCGGGTAAATCCCCCTCCAACTGGACTAAAACACCCGGGTAATCCCCCTCCAACTGGGGCTAAAACACCCGCGTAAATCCCCCTCCAACTGGGCTAAAACACCCGGGTAAATCCCCCTCCAACTGGACTAAAACACCCGGGTAAATCCCCCTCCAACTGGACTAAAACACCCGGGTAAATCCCCCTCCAACTGGACTAAAACACCCGGGTAAATCCCCCTCCAACTGGACTATAACACCCGGGTAAATCCCCCTCCAACTGGGCTAAAACACCCGGGTAAATCCCCCTCCAACTGGGGCTAAAACACCTGGGTAAATCCCTCTCCAACTGGACTAAAACACCTGGGTAAATCCCCCTCCAACTGGGCTAAAACACCCGGGTAAATCCCCCTCCAACTGGGACTAAAACACCCGGGTAAATCCCCCTCCAACTGGACTAAAACACCCGGGTAAATCCCCCTCCAACTGGACTAAAACACCCGTGTAAATCCCTCTCCAACTGGACTAAAACACCCGGGTAAATCCCCCTCCAACTGGACTAAAACACCCGGGTAAATCCCTCTCCAACTGGACTAAAACACCCGGCTAAATCCCCGTCCAACTGGACTAAAACACCCGGGTAAATCCCCGTCCAACTGGACTAAAACACCCGGGTAAATCCCCCTCCAACTGGACTAAAACACCCGGGTAAATCTCCCTCCAACTGGACTAAAACACCCGGGTAAATCCCCCTCCAACTAGACTAAAACACCCGGGTAAATCCCCCTCCAACTGGACTAAAACACCCGGGTAAATCTCCCTCCAACTGGACTAAAACACCCGGGTAAATCCCCCTCCAACTGGACTAAAACACCCGGGTAAATCTCCCTCCAACTGGACTAAAACACCCGGGTAAATCCCCCTCCAACTGGACTAAAACACCCGGGTAAATCTCCCTTCAACTGGGGCTAAAACACCCGGGTAAATCCCCTTCCAACTGGACTAAAACACCCGGGTAAATCCCCCTCCAACTGGGGCTAAAACACCTGGGTAAATCCCCCTCCAACTGGGCTAAAACACCCGGGTAAATCCCCCTTCAACTGGGCTAAAACACCCGGGTAAATCCCCCTCCAACTGGACTAAAACACCCGGGTAAATCCGCCTCCAACTGGGGCTAAAACACCCGGGTAAATCCTCCTCTAACTGGGCTAAAACACCCGGGTAAATCCCCCTCCAACTGGACTAAAACACCCGGGTAAATACCCCATTAAGAGGTTCATACTGAGCTGGAGGGAGGAAGTAATTGAACTGAGTTGGTCAAACTTAAAATTTCAAACCTGCATCTTTCCCATCCACCACTTTAAACATTCACTCCCTCCACCACCGGCGCACCGTGGCTGCAGTGTGTACCGTCTACACGATGCACTGCAGCAACTCACCAAGGCTTCTTCAGCAGCACCTCCCAAACCCGCGACCTCTTCCGCCTAGAAGGACAAGGGCAGCAGGCGCATGGGAACACCACCACCTCCAAGTTCCCCTCCAAGTCACACACCATCCTGACTTGGAAATATATCGGCCGATCCTTCATCGTCGCTGGGTCGAAATCCTGGAACTCCCTCCCTAACAGCGCTGTGGGAGCACCTTCACCACGCGGACTGCAGCGGTTCAAGAAGGCGGCTCACCACCACCTTCTCGAGGGCAATTAGGGATGGGCAATAGATG
>NC_141020.1:16854359-16884566 GCF_052327205.1 Somniosus microcephalus | reverse complement strand
CTCTTCTCCTCCCCCTCCTCTCCCTCCCTCCTCCTCTCTCCCCCCTCCTCCTCTCTCTCCCCCCTCTTCTCCCTCCCCCTCCTCTCCCTCCCTCCTCCTCTCCCCTCCTCCTCCTCTCTCTCCCCCTCCCCCCTCCTCCTCCTCTCTCTCCCCCTCCCCCCCCCCTCCTCTCTCTCCCCCTCCCCCCTCCTCTCTCTCCCCCCTCTCCCTCCCCCTCCTCCTCTCCCTCCCTCCTCCTCCTCTCCCTCCCTCCCCCCTCCTCCTCTCCCTCCCTCCCCTCTCCCTCCCTCCTCCCTCCCCTCTCCCTCCCTCCCCTCTCCCTCCCTCCTCCTCCTCCTCTCCCTCCCCCCTCCTCCTCTCCCTCCCTCCCCCTCCTCCTCTCCCTCCCTCCCCCCTCCCTCCCCCCTCCCCTCCTCCTCCTCCTCTCCCCCTCCTCCTCTCCCTCCCCCCTCCCCCTCCCTCCTTCCCCTCCCCTCCTCCTCCCTCTCCTCTCCCTCCCCCCTTCCCCTCCCCTCCTCCTCCCTCTCCCCTTCCCCTCCTCCTCCCTCTCCTCTCCCCCCTTCCCCTCCTCCTCCCTCTCCTCTCCCCCCTTCCCCTCCTCCTCCCTCTCCTCTCCTCTCCCTTCCCCCTCCTCCTCCCTCTCCCTCCCCTTCCCTCCTCCTCCCTCTCCTCTCCCTCCCTCCCCCCCTCCTCCCGCCCCCCTCCTCCTTTCTCCCTCCCCCCTCCTCCTCCCTCCTTCCTCCCTTCTCCCCCCTCCTCTCTCCTCTCCCCTCCTCTCCCCTTCCCCCTCCTCCTTTCTCCCCCTCCCCCTTTCTCCCCCCTCCCCTCCTCCTTTCTCCCCCCCCTCCCCTCCTCCTTTCTCCCCCCCCCTCTCCCCCTCCTCCCTTCTCCCCCCTCCTCCCTCCCTCCTTCCTCCCTTCTCCCCCTCCTCTCCTCTCCTCCTCTCCCTCCCTCTCCTCTCCCCTCCCCCTCCTCCTTTCTCCCCCTCCTCCCCCCTCCTCCTTTCTCCCCCCCTCCTCCCCCTCCTCCTTTCTCCCCCCCTCCTCCCCTCCTCCTTTCTCCCCCCTCCTCCCCCTCCTCCTTTCTCCCCCCCTCCTCCCCCTCCTCCTTTCTCCCCCCCTCCTCCTTTCTCCCCCCCTCCTCCCCCTCCTCCTTTCTCCCCCCCTCCTCCCCCTCCTCCTTTCTCCCCCCCTCCTGCCCCTCCTCCTTTCTCCCCCCCTCCTCCTTTCTCCCCCCCTCCTCCCCCTCCTCCTTCCCTCCTCCTTTCTCCCCCCCCCTCCTCCTTTCTCCCCCCCCCCCTCCTCCCCCCCCTCCTCCTTTCTCCCCTTTCCCCGAGATTGCCTGGCTACAACCTGCCAACCTCCGCCCCACTCATTAACCCACTTCGGGCACCGGCCTCCCAGCCGCCCTCCTCCTCTGCAGAGACTCCAATCGGGGCACTCACCCCGGAGCCACACCTCAGCAACTTTCAGGGCTGAAACAGAACTTTACAAACCCCTTCTCGAGTCCAAACACACTCCCAGAAACTCTCTCTCTCTCTCTCTAAACGGCGCTGAGAGAGTTAATCTGGAGAGGAGGCAACATGTTGGTGATCGGAGCCTGCTCTGCTGGTCACGATCCCGAAGGCGCTCTCTCCTGCCAGGCGGTGAATCACTCGCTCTTGTACACACATCATTCTCACCGCCTCTTACCGTCCCCCTCTCACTCTCTTCCCCCCCTGATGCTTTTAACTTAAATATCAGGATTCCCAACACACAAGCGAGAGCAATTTGGGCGATCGAATTTCAAGTCAATTTCAATCTTTAAGTGGAAATGAACTCTCCCCCTCCGCTGCTCTCAATAAAGACCTTTTCTTGGGCTGGGGAATGGTCAGGATTTCCTAGAGTATCCACTTTGGGAAAGATACATGAAACTGACACTCACCCGCCGCGCTACATTGTAACCTTTCGCTGTGTCAGTTTCGCTCGCCTCGGCCAGAATCAGCTGCTTCCGATCGCGGACCCGGATCTAGTTGCTGGGCAACTTGTTCTTTTTGGGAGGGGAGGAGGGTGTTTGCCTCTCCGCCCCCTCCCTTGGCCGGACGTGAACGCCTGGTGCCGTTCGGGAGTTGTAGTTCTGACGATGCCCTCAGCCGCAGGCTTTTGGGATCACATTGCACCCCTAGAATGTGTCAAAACTCTCATGGCACAGGAGGAGGCCATTCAGCCCCCTCCAGCCTTTCTTCACCCAGAGAGTGGTGAACCTGTGGAATTCTCTGCCACATAAGGGCAGTTGAGGCCAATTCATTAAATATATTCAAGAAGGAGTTGGATATATTTCTTAAGGCTAAAGGGATCAAGGGATATGGGGAGAAAGTAGAGACAGGGTACTGAATTTGTACTTCTTGCAATCTAGTATACTGTATTCGCTGCTCACGATGTGGTCTCCTCTACATTGGGGAGACCAAACGCAGATTGGGTGACCGCTTTGTGGAACACCTCCGTTCAGTCCGTAAGGGTGACCCCGAGCTTCCGGTCGCCTGTCATTTTAATTCACCGCCCCATTCCCACTCGGACCTCACCGTACTCGGGCTCTTGCATTGTTCCACGGAAGCTCAGTGTAAACTCGAGGAACAGCACCTCATCTTCCGATTAGGCATTTTACAGCCTTCCGGACTCAATATCGAGTTCAACAATTTCAGATCATAACCTCGGCCCCTATTACATTTTTACTTATATATTTTTTCCCCACCCCTTTGTTTTGGGTTTTCTCTCCCTCCCCCCCACCTTCCTCTTTTTTTTTTACATGGCAGCTGTCTCTCATTCTGCCAGCGCATTTCACACCTAATCTGGAGCCGTCTTTTGTCTCCACTAGTCCGACCACCATCTCGTCTGGTTTTGAATACCTCTTAATGTCTCTTTCACTTCTTTTGTTCCCTCCCCAGCCCTCCTTTCGATCGATTTCATTTCCTTTCCAGTTTTGAAGAAGGGTTTCGACCCGAAACGTCGACTCTAATTTCTCTCCACGGATGTTGCCTGGCCTGCTGAGTTTTTCCAGCATTTTCTGTTGTTACACTGAGTTTGGATGAGCAGCCAAGATCTCATTGAATGGCGGAGCATGCTCGAGGGGTTGAATGGCCTACTCCTGCTCCTATCGCCTATGTTTCTATGCCTGTGCCACCCTTCATATACTCAAGGACCGATCGCCCACAGCCCTTTGGGGGCAGAGAATTCCAAATATTTGTATCTCTTTGGAAGTGCCAATGTTGAACTGCCCAGTGGGAATGCCAACATAATGTGGAGGCATTGCCTGGCGCCCAATGACCTTGCACTGCCCTTCCAAATTTCCCTTCTTCTCTTCTGCGTGTTTTGACACCTTCTGTGGTGTAAATGTGTCTCCCCACCCAAAAAAGCCATTCTCCGAGTGTGAACCATGGCAGTTAGTGCCCGCTGGGTACGGTACCCATCTCAGCCCACCCGATGTCTGCAGGCGTGTGTCAGCCGTGGCTCAGTTGGGCAGCACTCTCGCCTCTGCGTCAGAATGGTTGTGGGTTCAAGTCCCACTCCAGAGACTTGCGCACAAATATCTAGGCTGACACTCCCAGTGCGGTGCTGAGGGAGAGCTACACTGTCGAAGATGCCGTCTTTCGGATGAGACGTTAAACCGAGGCCCCGTCTGCTCTCTCGGGTGGATGTAAAAGATTCCACGGCACTATTTCGAAGAAGAGCAGGGGGAGTTATCCCCAGTGTCGTGGCCAATATATATCCTTTAATTAATATAACAAGATTATCTGGTCATTATCACATTGCTGTTTGCGGGAGCTTGCTGTGCACAAATTAGCTACCACGTTTCCTACATTACAACACTTCGAAAAGTACTTAATTGGCTGTCAGGGTAGATGCTGAGAGGCTGGTTCCCCCTGGCTGGAGAGTCTAGAACTAGGGGTCACAGTCTCAGGATAAGGGGTCGGCCATTTAAGACTGAGATGAGGAGGAATTTCTTCACTCAGAGGGTGGTGAATCTTTGGAATTCTCTGCCCCAGAGGGCTGTGGAGGTGGAGTCAGTGAATATATGCAAGGCGGAGAGAGACAGAGCTACAGGGGGGTCAAGGGTTGTGGGGAACAGGCAGGGAAGTGGAGTCGAGGCCAAGCTCAGACCAGCCATGATCTTATTGAATGGTGGAGCAGGCTCGAGGGGCCGAATGGCCGACTGCTCCTATTTCTTATGTTCTTAAAGTGCTTTGGAATGTCCGGTGGTCATGAAAGGCGCCAAGTCTTTCTTCCAGCAAGAGTCACTGGTTGGCAACCAGGAACAGGACCTGGGCTGATTTTTCTCCCTGGAGCCCAAAGAAGTTGAGACCAACCACAGCACTGACATCAGCTTAAAGGGAAAAAAAACATTAAAAGAAATACTCGGGATGCGGGTGACACTGGCAAGGCCACATTTATTGACCAACCCTAGCTGATCTTGAGAAGGTGGTGGTGGTGGGCCTTCTTGTTGAACTGCTGTAGTCTGTGTGGTGGTGGTGCTACCACAATGGCGGTGGTAGGTCGGGCATTCTCAACTACTGATCCAGCGACAATGCAGGAAGGGCGATATATGACTGAGTCAGGTCGGGGTGTGACTTGGAGGGGAACTTGGAGCATGCTTGGGAGGAACAGGTGACTTTGGACCTATGGTTCCCACTGCTCTCCACCACTGGGGTTTCTCTTGTATCATGCCTGGGCCTGTTGTAGGTGGATTGATAGAGATTGATTGCCATGACGAGTCAACAGCTCCGTGTGACTACCTGGATGGTAGAAGGTGGACCTTGGTCTTACTGCTTCCCGGAATTTCCAACACTCGAATGTCGGTGTTCCCACGGCCCGTGGGTCTCTTTGGTTCATCTGTCAAAGTTTAAATTGGCAGGGGGAGGGAATATATACCGGGGGGGGCGGGGAGACAGGGATTCCAATCTCACGCTGTAACACGCGCGCAAGATCGATGTAAACAACTGTTTCTCTGGGACCCCCCCCCCCAAAGTTACAGTGGGAGAATTCCCGTGGAAATTCCACCCTATGCTTTTGTCGCTCGCGAGACGTGTTCTAATGAGGCTATTGTTAAGTGTATTAAATGTTGATTTGTACAGTTTTTTTAAAAATATGGTTTTCTTTTCTTGCAGTTTCCCCCCCCTCCCCCTGAAGGTGCCGACTCTGGCTGGGGGACAGGTTCCACAGGCACCAACCACCCTCCAATGCCGCGCCCATGTAGCCATTAGTCACGTGGGCACCTTTTCTTGGCTTTTGGGCGACTGACTGGCAGAGTGCATTGGACGGCCGTCAGTTCTAGTGGTGCCAATCACAATTAAGCGGTGCCAATCACAATTAAGCTATCTAAAAGGGGTGCATTACGAGGACAGTTTGCAAAGACTAGGCTTGTATTCCCCTCAATATAAAAGATTGAGGGGTAATCAAATTGAGGTGTTTTAAGAACATAAGAAATAGGAGCAGGAATAGGCCACTTGGCCCCTCGAGCCTGCTCCGCCATTCAATAAGATCATGGCTGATCTTGGGCTCAAAGCCACTTCCCCGCCTGTTCCCCATAACCCTTCACTCCCTTATCTTGCAATAATCAGTCTATCTCCACCTTAAATGTATTCAATGACCCAGCCTCCACGGCTCTCTGGGGCAGAGAATTCCACAGATTTACGACCCTCTGAGAGAAGAAATTCCTCCTCATCTCAGTTCTAAATGGGAGACCCTTTATTCTGAAACTGTGCCCCCGAGTTCTAGATTTCCCCACGAGGGGAAACATCCTCTCTGCATCTACCTTGTCGAGCCCCCTCAGTATCTTATATGTTTCAATAAGATCACCTCTCATTCTTCTAAACTCCAATGAGTATAGGCCCAACCTGCTCAACCCCTTCATCTCAAGAATCAACCAATAAGATGATGAAAGGATTTGATAGGGTAGATAGATGATTTCATCTGGTGGGGGAATCCAGGACAAGGGGGAATAACATTAAAATTACCCTGGCTGTTCAGGGGGTGATGTCAGTGTTCTCGCTCAGGACAACATCCCCAGCATCGAAGCTTTGACCACGCTCGATCAGCTCCGATGGACGGGTCACATCGTCCGCATGCCCGATACGAGACTCCCAAAACAAGCGCTCTACTCGGAGCTCCGACACGGCAAGAGAGCCCCAGGTGGGCAGAGGAAACGCTTCAAGGACATCCTCAAAGCCTCCTTGAAAAAGTGTAACATCCCCACCGACATCTGGGAATCCCCGGCCCAAGACCGCACACAGTGGAGGAGAAGCATCCGGGAAGGCGCCGAACACCTCGAGTCTCTTCGCCGGGAGCAAGCGGAAGCCAAGCGCAAACAGCGGAAGGAGCGCACGTCAACCCAAGCACCCCACCCACCCGCCCCTTCAACCACCGTCTGCCCCACCTGTGACAGAGACTGCAGGTCCCGCATTGGACTCATCAGTCACCTGAGAACTCATTTTTAAAGTGGAAGCAAGTCATCCTCGGTTCCGAGGGACTGCCTAAGAAAGAGGATGTAAAGAAGCACACAAAGGATGGTGGAAATCTTGAAAACTCTCCCCCAAAAAGCTGTTGATGCTGAGAGTCAATTGAAAATTTCAAAGCTGAGAGATAGGTTTTTGATAGGCAAGGGTAATAAGGGATATGGAACCAAGGCAGGTAAATGGAGTTAAAATACAGATCAGCCATGACCTAATTGAATGGCCTACACCTATTACCAATCCTAATTAAATCTGGCAGGCGAGCTGTGGGGAGACTAACAGGTGGCCTCAAATTTGGGCCAGTTACACGGTAAATTGCCGGGGGCCGGATTGTGATTGCGGAGGGCGTCATTCCAGTTTTTTTTTTTTTTTTGAGGCCCACAAAAATAACTTGGCATGTACCTTTGGTGGCCTTCGTGGCGAGAGGGTTCGAGTACAGGAACAAGGATGTCTTGCTGCAGTTGTACAGGGCCTTGGTGAGGCCACATCTTGAGTATTGTGTGCAGTTTTGGTCGTCTTATCTGAGGAAGGATGTTCTTGCCATGGAAGGAGTGCAGCGAAGATTCACCAGGCTGATACCTGGGATGGCAGGAATGACGTATGAGGAGAGATTGGGTCGATTGGGCTTATACTCGCTGGAGTTTAGAAGAATGAGAGTGGATCTCATTGAAACTTATAAAATTCTAACAGGACTAGATGCAGGAAGGATGTTCCCGATGGTCGGGGAGTCCAGAACCAGGGGTCACAGTCTAAAGATAAGGGGTAAGCCATTTAGGACTGAGATGAGGAGGAATTTCTTCACCCAGAGAGTGGTGAACCTGTGGAATTCTCTACCACAGAGGGCAGTTGAGGCCAATTCATTAAATATGTTCAAGAAGGAGTTAGATGTATTTCTTAAGGCTAAAGGGATCAAGGGATATGGGGAGAAGGCAGGGACAGGGTACTGAGTTTGGATGATCAGCCATGATCTCATTGAATGGCGGAGCAGGCTCGAGGGGCCGAATGGCCTACTCCTGCTCCTATCTTCTATGTTTCTATGGTGGCGCCTCTTCGGTTCCATGGCAGGCCCTAAAACACCAATCGGGGTCCTATTTCCAGGACGGGACCCCAGTTTCCATATTAAAGGGGCCCATCGCCTGAAAACCTGTTATTTTCAATCTTCAAAAGGTGACAGGACGTGTTGGGCATCCCATGTATTCTCCGGTAAGCAATTTGGGTTAATTGTTAAACCTGGGCATCATTAACCCTGCACACAACTGAGATGCAGATTGCAGTTTATAGACTCTCTGCTTATGCAATCTGCCATCCATCATGAATAAAGATGTTGGGAGAGAAAGCCTGCACATCCTTCTCCAGTAAGGCTTTGTCTGGGAAGCACCATAGAAACATAGGAGGTAGGAGCAGGAGTAGGCCATTCGGCCCCTCAAGCCTACTCCGCCATTCAATGCGATCATGGCTGATCATCCAAATTCAGTACCCTGTCCCTGCCTTCTCCCCATATCCCTTGATCCCTTTAGCCTTAAGAAATATATCTAACTCCTTGAATATATTTAATGAATTGGCCTCAACTGCCTTCTGTGGTAGAGAATTCCACATGTTCACCACTCTCTGGGTGAAGAAATTCCTCCTCATCTCTGTCCTAAATGGCTTACCCCTTATCCTTAGACTGTGACCCCTGGTTCTGGACTCCCCCGCCATTGGGAACATCCTTCCTGCATCTAGTCTGTCTAGTCCTGTTAGAATTTTATAAGTTTCAATGAGATCCCTTCTCATTCTTCTAAACTCCAGCGAGTATAAGCCCAATCGACCCAATCTCTCCTCATACGTCATTCCTGCCATCCCAGGTATCAGTCTGGTGAATCTTCGCTGCACTCCCTCCATGGCAAGAACATCCTTCCTCAGATAAGGTGACCAAAACTGCACGCAATACTCAAGGTGTGGTCTCACCAAGGCCCTGTACAACTGCAGCAAGACATCCTTGTTCCTGTACTCGAACCCTCTCGCTACAAAGGCCAACATACCATTTGCCTTCTTAACCGCCTGCTGCACCTGCATGCTTACCTTCAGCGACTGGTGCACAAGGACACCCAGGTCTCGTTGCACTTCCCCTTCTCCCAATCTATTGCCGTTAAGATAATAATCTGCCTTCCTGTTTTTGCCACCAAATTTTTTGCCTCCATTCACTACATGGGAGTAGTTTGTACACAAATTGTTTGTTCAAAGCTACTTCAGGCAGTTTCAATGCATTAAATTCAAGATAAACCAGTAGATGCAGAGGTCAACATTTACTATTAGCCTCAGAGTCAGGAGGTTGTGGGATCCAGTCCCACTCCAGAGATTTGAGCACAAAAATCTAGGCCGACACTCCAGTGCAGTGCTGAGGGAGTGCTGCACTGTCGGAGGTGCCGTCTTTTGGATGAGACGTTAACCTGAGTCCCTATTTTGAAGAAGAGCAGGGGGACTTATCCCCGGTGTCCTGGCCAATATTTATCCCTCAACCAACATCATTAAAACAGCTTATCTGGTCATTATCACATTGCTGTTTGTGGGAGCTTGCTGTGCGCAAAATTGGCTGCCGCGTTTCCTACATTACAACAGTGACTACACTTCAAAAAGTGCTTCATTGGCTGTAAAGCGCATCAGGACATCCGGCGGTCATGAAAGACGCTATAGAAATGCACGGCTGACTTATGTCTGGAATGCACCCTGCTTTCAACACCCCAATTGTTTTGCAAGTGTAAAATTGACCTCTGAACCTCCATTCAGATAAAGGAAAATAGAGCTTGTTTTTCCCCAGATAGCTGGTGAACTTAAGATCGTTAAAAAGGTTACATTTTCAACTGGTACCATGGGGAATATTTCTCATCGTGTTAAACCAGTGATGCCCACTACACATTACTCTACCTTGCCCCTCAAAAAGGTAAATGTCACTCATACATGCCAGATAGCCCTTGGATAAATATACCCACCAGAGCCCTGCTGTGCATTCAGGTTAGCACAGCTGGTAGCACCCACTCACTGCAGCGACAGTCTCATGCCAGGACTGCACTGTAAAATCTAGGGCAACAGTCCGGTGCAGGACCGAGGGAGTGCTGAATGATCAAGTCAGCCACGATTCGTATTCAAGGATTCCCTCGAGGGAAACAGCTTTTGTACTAGTGGGAGGCTTTTCAATTTTAAAGCCTGGTTTTATTTTTGTATGTGCAGTAGCTTTGCGGTCTCGCTGAATGGCCGATAAAAGCAGCGACGTTAAGGTGAAGTGAGATACAGGACTCTTTACAATCACGCACATCAACAACTTGCATTTATAGAACGCCTTTAACGTCGTAAAACGTCCCAAAGAGCTTTATCCGACAAAACTCGACACCGAGCCACGTAAGGAGATATTAGGACAGCTGGCCAAAACCTTGGTCGAAGCAGGTTATGTTTTAAAAGAAGCGTCTTAAAGGCCGGGAGGTTCAGGGAGGGGATTCCAGAGTTTAGGGCCGAGGCAGTTGAAGACGCGGCCGCCAATGGTGGAGTGATGAAAATCAGGGGTGCGCACAAGGCCAGAATTG
Source organism: Somniosus microcephalus (assembly GCF_052327205.1). NCBI lineage: Eukaryota > Metazoa > Chordata > Chondrichthyes > Squaliformes > Somniosidae > Somniosus > Somniosus microcephalus. The sequence continues at coordinate 16,874,525 of NC_141020.1, read as the reverse complement.
GAGGAGCGTAGAGATCACAGAGGGTTGGAGGTGGTTACAGAGATAGGGAGGGGTGAGGGATTTGAAACCATGGATGAGAATTTTTTTTATTTTATTTTATTTTTTTAAAAAGAGGCATTGCCAATGTAGGTCAACTAGTCAAGGACAAGAATATGTATGGTAGGGTATGGAGCATAGCCAAACTAACTGAACTAATTCCAGAGGAGCATGGGTTTCCAATCAACTAGCCCTGAAAATGGATGGCGCTGGAGCGTCGGGCCCATACCCGGCCGTCGCCGACAATGGAGAGCCTGTGGGGGCTAGGCCGCGACGAGCAGGAGGGCCGCTGCGGTGACCACGGAAGCCCAGGGTGCGGGCCCGGGTGGAGCCGCCGCAGGTGCAGATCTTGGTGATAGTAGCAAATATTCAAACGAGAACTTTGAAGGCCGAAAGGCAGAAGATCAGCCGTGATCTCACTGAATGGCGGAGCAGGCTCGAAGTGCCGATTGGCCTACTCCTGCTCCTATTTCTTATGTTCAATCCAGCTTGCGCAAGAGTAAAGCATCAAGACTCCAGAACACTCCTGTGCACTTAGTGGGTATGGGTGGAGGCATGGTCACAGGGAGCGCAAGGCCTCCAGCAAGACCTAACCCACTGTAACAGCACCTTCTACAGAGAGTGAGAAGAGACCATCAGGCCAAGGGTTAGGTTATGCTCACCTTAACCCTCAAGACCTCACAGCCCAACAGTGCCTCCCTCCCACCCACCCCCATAACCACTAATAAAGCCAACTCCTTGGAAAGGCAAGTGAAGAAAAAAAACACAGCAAAGTTAATTTCACAAAAACCCCTGGGAGATCCTCTGATGCACCACCAGGTGAACTTGGCTAAGCGACACCCAAACTCTCCAAGAGGCCCCAGGGTCTTCCCCAGCTGTGGCTCACTCTCGTCAAGGGGGTCGTGTTCCACGCCAGGCTTGAACACAAAATCTAGGCAGCCATTCGCAGTGCAGCACTGAGGGAGTGCTTCACTGTCAGAGCTACCGTCTTTCGGATGAGATGTCCCTCTCAGGCGGACGTAAAAGATCCCATGGCGCCAAGAGCAGTGGGGAGTTCTCCCCGGGGTCCTGGCCAATATTTGTCCCTCGACCAGCACCGCTTTATTAAAAAAAAAATGATCTGGTCGATTATCTCATTGCTGGGACCTTGCTGTGTGCAAATTGGCTGCTGCGTTTCCTACATTACAACAGCGACTACACTTCAAAAAGTGCTTCATTAGCTGTGAAGTGCTTTGGGACAGCCTGAGTTTGCGAAAGATGCTATAGAAATGCAAGTCCTTGTTTTCACCCATCAACAATTCAAGGCTAATACAATAGCAAAATACTGCGGATGCTGGAAATCTGAAACAACAGAAAATGCTGGAAGCACTCAGCAGGCCAGGCAGCATCCGTGGAGAGAGAGAAACAGAGTTAACGTTTCAGGTCTGGGACCCTTCATCTGTTATTTAAGAATTCAAGGCTGTAGTATACCTATTGTTGCATTGTAAGGTTCTCAAAATTTCCACATTCCCCCAAGGTTATTAATAAAAGGGACCCTGGATGGACAATTTAAAAGGGGTACCCAAAAGATGGCGTCCGCACCTCGTGACCAAAAGCCTGTCAGATTTTACAAGCTTGGACTCTGCAGCACAGAACAGGCTGTTTTGGGAAATCGAAACTTAAAATGCATTTCTGTGAAAAGGACTTTTGTGTTTGAAGGGCCAGACAGCTAAGCAAACATTGAATATGCATTAAGTCAGATCAAAACAGATCAACCCAGTCAGGCCTAAGCGCAAGGCCATTAGTTTGTCCGCATAATCGGAAACAGCTTAAGGAAGCCATCAAGGCTGGACAGGCCGAATGCATTAATGACAATACAGCCCGGACATCGGGCCATCAGGTGCGATAAACGGCCATCTAAAACCAGTTAGTTTAGATTGGTATAATCATTTAAAACAGCCTGCCAAAAGTGAAACAATGGACTGACCTGATTTGGCACACAGATAAGGGCCATCGAAAGTAGTAGAATTGTAGGCCCTTAGTAGCAATCGCTCTCTCGCTCTTCTCTTGACTCTGACCTCTTGTCTGGTCTTGGGCTGCTGCCGCTCGTACTCGTGCCCTGGCCTCGTGGCGGGTTCTTTTCTCGCTCCCCGCACTGGGTTTTCAACAGCCAAGGACATCCATACCAATCGCGGGTGGGGGACGAGACCCGAGTCCAAAGTCATACAGGCCACACGGGCCACAAAAGGGCGAGATGAGACGAAGAAAAAGGTAAAGACCCGACAAGAGCAGAGAAGGGCAGCAGAAAACGCACTAATAAAGACCGAGCGCCTAGTTATAAGCTGGCGCTTGGGGGAAGAAAATATATGTATGGACAGTGAGAATAAGTTGGCTAGTTGAACTCTGCGTATAAGCTGGCGTTAAACACAGGTGTCCACGCCAGAACGAATATACTGGCGTTTGACGCTTAGGTAGTAAAATCAAACCAGCAATAAACTCGCCATCCGCCCCATAATCGCAACGTTACCGCCGCCGACCGCCCGAGGGAGAAGAGGAGAACCCATCGCGACGAGATGACGACGGTAGCTGAGGAGAGGAAAGGTGTGTCGCAGCAGCAGCTCCAGCACCGCGCCCTGAGACCACGTGGTGACGGAGTACCCCAAAGGACAGGAGACCAGACCTCAAAACTCGCAATTGCTAAAACAACAGGCTTTGCCTTGGATTGGTGAGCATGAATTCCTGGCCCCTCATAGCTTAATCTAGTTAGGTATAGGGGGTGGGATAAAGATAAGGGGATTGTTAAAGTAGTTGTTCTTCCCTCGATGTGCTGTGTGTTCCCCATCCCCTGTATAAGTATAATTATTGTTATATGCCTGTAATTTTTCTACCAGTAATTTCTCATAAGACTGTGTTTTCGTTTCTGTTTTAATAAAGTCTTGGTTTTCTTACACCAAACCACCTGTCTACTCGAGTTTTCTGCATTGCTGCCTGTACCCAAGGGTGTGGGAACGATTCGAACCGCTCACAGGCAGTCAGGGGTATAACTGACTGGGCGCACGCACCACCCCCTACATGCATATATACACAATTCCCCAAATAAAGGGACGAGGGGTAGTGACAGGCAGGGAAATAAAACCGCAGACGCACATAATTCATGTCATTTAAAAATTTTATTTAGGAAAATGTAAATACCTGCATTTTCATTGGACAGTAATTGCATAGACATTTGAGCAGCACCACAGTCTGCTTGATACACTAAACCACAGCACACCCGCTGGCACCAACCAGGTGCTGCATTAGCAGCTCAACTAACAAGCACCTCATGTGTCCCAAAGTCACCGCTCCTTTTACAGTCCTCGCTCTGATGGGGAACGAGGCTTACTTGCAGATACAAGCAATGAGCAGCAGGAGACACCGGCTAACCAGTTCAAGAGAGGGAGGAGCTAGTAAACCTCCTCTCACACAGTGGCAGTAAACCTTGGTATTCACAGCTTCTTTGGGGGAGGGGGGGGGGGGAAGAGAACAGGGAAGTTAAGCATTCCCATTTCCAGATCACTGTTCCTTGCTGGAACGTGTAATAACAACAGAAAACGCTGGAAAAACTCAGGCAGGCCAGGGCAGAATCCGTGGAGAGAGAAACACAGTCAACGTTTCAGGTCGATGACCTTTCGTCAGAACTGGAAAAAGCAGGAAAAGGAATAGATTGTGAAGCAAGTTAGGGGCTGGGAAGAGGGGGAGGGGATGAAAGAACAAAGGGGAAGGTCAGTGATAGGATAGAAAGCAGGAGAGATTAAGAGATATTCAAGGCAAGAGGAGGTGGTGCAGTGAAGATTCACCAGGCTGATACCTGGGATGGCAGGAATGACGTATGAAGAGAGATTGGGTCGATTAGGCTTATATTCGCTGGAGTTTAGAAGAATGAGAGGGGATCTCATTGAAACGTATAAAATTCTAACAGGACTAGACAGACTAGATGCAGGACGGATGTTCCTGATGGCCGGGGAGTCCAGAACCAGGGGGTCACAGTCTAAGGATAAGGGGTAGGCCATTCAGGACAGAGATGAGGAGGAATTTCTTCACCCAGAGAGTGGTGAACCTGTGGAATTCTCTACCACAGAAGGCAGTTGAGGCCAATTCATTAAATATATTCAAGAAGGAGTTAGATATATTTCTTAAGGCTAAAGGGATCAAGGGATATGGGGAGAAGGCAGGGACAGGGTACTGAGTTTGGATGATCAGCCATGATCTCATTGAATGGCGGAGTAGTCTTGAGGGGCCGAATGGCCTACTCCTGCTCCTATCTTCTATGTTTCATGGGACAGGTTAAGGAACAAAGGATGGCTCGAGATGAGGTGTGAATTGCGCTGACAGGATGAAGGACAGCTGCCATGTGGGAGGGAACGTGTGTGTGTACAGGGGTCTACACAGGCTGGGGAAAACACGGGAAGAGTCTGGAGGCACTGTGCAGCCGGACTTCAGCACGCCAGTGCCTCCGGGACAGGAGAAACATGGCCCAAATAAAAAATCTCTCTCCCGAGGCCACTGCTTTTCCCTAAAGAGGTCCGTGTGCAACAGTTGTGCTGGGTTCGTGTGGAACTGTTTACAGGTAGGACGTGTAATTTCACTCTAAAAGACTTACTGCATCGAAGCAAAACTTCCTGTTAAACATTTTCATAAATATATAACTATTAACATTAAATAAAATTCACATAATTCTCCCTTAACTCAAGATAGTCATTTTTTTTTTATATACACACGCACAAAGACTTTTCTGAACCGCCAGCTCTCTCCAACATAAGGTTGGCGTAAGCAAAACCGGCTCTGTCACCTTTATAGTAAGTATTCTATGGCTCACGACCCTTAATATTGCAATGAAATGATAATCGCCAAGTTAACAGCCTGTCATCCATTTGAATTCCAGGAAGACTGGAAACGGAATGAGCTTTCACCACCCAGAGAAAACCGGGAATTTGGAAATGCACAACAGGACAGTCAGCTTGGGAAAGGGATTGGTGAAATGAATGGTCCCACCCAAAACAGTGACCTCCCCACCCCCTTCAGATGCAGATTTGCCTGCTTAATGCTTGCGCCATTCAGTTTCTTTACAGCATTCGCCAAGGTGTCTGGGACTCGTCTAGACATCCTTGCGCATTCCCAGTCACTGGTCCTGCCACTCCCAGGGGCGAGTGAGCTGCACTCGCTGGGAGCACAGGGCTGGGTGAGCGTAACCCATTGTAGTACCAGCCAGGAACTGGGACAAATCCTTCCTTAACATCCCGATCGGGATCGGCGGCCTGTTCAGAATACGGCTGAAGGGGAGCAGCAGGGAGAATGGCACGCTTGCAAAAAACCGCACGGGAAGCTGCATTTACAGCAACGGAACCGAGAGAACACACCTCATCGCAAGTGAGGTGGGTGGATCGCAAGTTGGGCGAGATTGTTGCAGCACATCCTCCCTCTCCAGCCCCCAGTGTGTTCGGGCAGGAAAGCCTATTCCATAACACAGCTGGCCTGGCAAGGGATAATGGAAGGAGCTGCACATTGGGAATCAGGAATCAGTTCGTGCAGCCTGGATTGGGAGGGGAAAAAAAGGGAGCACTTTCCACGCTTGCTTGCCTGCATTGATGCTCTGAGCTGCCAATCATGATTAATGTTACCACAAGATTATCCACCAATAGCAGGCTCCTCTCCCCTCCTCCCTCTGCACTCCCACAGTTACCAGTGATTGAATTCCCACATCAAGATCAGATTTTAAAAACCTCACGAGGTAGTCCCCACCTTTACAGTAGCTCCGACTGGACTAACTCTGCAATGAAAAATTCAATTGGTGAGGAAACGTTTTAAACATTTTTGAAGCCTTAGTTCTTAAATTGCAAAATAGAGATGTGGGGCTCGGAGTAGGTTGAAAGCACAGACCCACCGCGCCCATGTCCCCCAATCCATATTTAAACATTTAATAGGCAAAATTAAGAATTTACTTTTAAAATTAATACCTTTCAGTAATAAGAGAATAAGGCTAAAACTTGCATAGAACAAAGTGAGCGTTAGAGACGGGCGTTAAGTGTGCAGCCCTTCCCACACACAGGAAGCAGCTACCAGTCTGGGAGGGAGGCTAAACTGGGCGCAAGGTTTTCAAGTGTCAAAATCTCTCAAAAATGTCAACACTGAAATGCAAGTAGTGTCACAAGTGGCCAATTAAAAAGGAAACTAAACATCAGGTGTTGGAGAGAGAGGGAGAGAGAGCGAGCAACAGTGTGATTCAGTAAGGGCCCCCCCAATCACTCCAGGTTACAAATTCAGAATTGGCAACATTGTAAAATCCAGTTGCTGTCTAAAGCGATTTTAAAAAAAAGCCTGCCAATAATCGGAGGGAGCAATGGGGCGTACAGACGGTACAGAAAGTCACTGGTGAGTGGAACAGAAGAGGGGGGGGAAAAAAAGTGATACAATCGAAGCATGGCTTAAACTGGGGTTCAGGATTCAGGCCACGGGACGAGATATATTTAGGCTTCACCATACAGGAACAGTGAGTGGGTGAAAAGACGGGAGTTGGGGTGGGAAGAGTTTAATTTAAAGTCACGTTATCTGCTCAGGATCCCAGGATAACGGGTGCAAAACTAACACAATATAAAGTGACGGAACACAAAAAAAAAAACACAAATTAAAAGCTTCTCCATTTTTTCCCCCCCACCCTCCTAGAAATGATAGTCAACACCGTGCTGCTAAAATGGAATATAAACCCAGGGAAGCTAAAACTGGCAGGGGGTTGGGTGGGTGGGTTGGTGTAACGAGACAGAACAGCAGCTGGAAGAATGATTCAATGAACCCTCCCAACCCCCAGCCTGGTACAGCCGCTGCTAGAATCTCCCGAGTGCACACAACAATCCTCCAGCAAGCTGCAGAGTTGTGGGTCGCCAGCGGTCCTAGAGGCACCGGTTCCCTCTCTCCCAGTGTTTAAAGCACTCTTTCTTATTCCTCATGATTTACAACCGCTGCGATACAAAATTCATTTATACCCAACGCAAAAATCGCCCTCGCTGGACCGTCGATTCCCATTTCATTTCAAACCAGACCAAGAAAACGACTACAGTATAATCGGTCGCTGAATCGTGCAGTCTTTTTTGTTGTTGAAATTTCTGCTCAATTCCCCACGTGAAAAGGGACTGGCTCGAAAAGGCCCTCCCTCCCTCCAATCAAATTTATACTTCATCTGAACCCGAACCCCACCCTCAAAAAAAAGCACAGGAAGACAAATTAAGTGGCATATACAGTACAAAAATGCAACTTGGATTACTGTAAAACTCTGCTCCATGCAATGTGCCGTCTGGAAACAAAGTTTAAAAATACTTAACTGTGCCTATAGTGAACCACCGTTCAGTTAATATGGCTATTTAACCTAGTTTCTTTTATAAAACAGACATTCTACAGCAGTGCCCATGTTCGTAATATTGACTTCAGAAAACAAATCAATGTGCCTTAAAAATTACTAAACAAATACTGAATGGTACAGCACCCCGCTGTAGTGAATAGCGAGTGTCAAAGGCTGGGGAATTGGAGGACTTTTCCTGCCTGAAATTTGGATCTTATCCTGCAGGTTGAAGTATATAAATGTTGTGAGGCAGACGAAAGAAACGACAGCCACTGAGGATCAGGACGGGGTCGCCTTCAGCACCACACCCGTCGGGACCGGCTCACTAGCTGCGCAAAAAGGCTTTTTAGCAGACGAGGGCTTTACAGTTTCTGTCACGGAACCCAAGGGTTTGCAAACAGTCCGCCGCCAGCCGTTAGCCGCCACAGCGGGAGAAAAACGGGAGAGTTTGAGTTCGGAAAAGGCAAAGTACACAGCTGACGATGTAAACAACTCCGCTCGGATAGGAATACTCCGGAGGCCTCTCCTCCCACTCTCTCTCAGAGCAAGGGAATACTCTGGAGGCCTCTCCTCCCACTCTCTCTGCAAGGGAATACTCTGGAGGCCTCTCCTCCCACTCTCTCTCTCTCTCTCTGAGCAAGGGAATACTCCGGAGGCCTCTCCTCCCACTCACTCTCTCTCAGCAAGGGACGTAAACATTAAGGCATAGGACTGCTCAGGACCACAGCAGCAGGACGACTGTGGGGCTGGGGATTCGATATAATTACTTTATCTGCCCCTTTGCAGGCCAAATGTCCACAGTGCAAGTTTTGGGGGGTGGGGGGAAGCAAGAGACTGGTCTCAAAAGCCGGACGAGAAGCATGCCAAGTCTTGAAACGACCGCACAGCAAGACGTTCGGAGTCTGCGACCCCCCACTCTATTCCAGTTCCACATTCACCCGACAGGCATTTATATAAAAAAAAGACTGTGCCCGGAATTTGAATCCACTGCCGACAAGGGGGAATGACCCGCACGACTACATCACGGAGCCACCTCCCCTGTAACAGCACCAGCGAGTGGAAGTAGGAGCCAGCGCCGTTCCCCACCCACCCACCGCCCCGGGAGCAACTTCATTCTATTTCCCTGCTTCTAACATCACATTCCGTTGCTTCACATTAAAATGGAGGCTCAAAAAAAAGGGCGATTCTTCCCTTGAATAATCTCAATAAAAAACTTCAAATCCAGCTCGCGGACGAATAAAAGCAAAATTCAGAGGAAACACACTTCCGCGCGATCATTAATTTAAAAAAAACCCACTTGATCATCTTATTTCTAGGGTGCAGTATGGAGTAACTTTGATCTTTATCTCATAGGACCTTGTGCAGCAGCCGAGGGGCACGTTTGCTCAACGATGTTGGTAGGGCCCAAACCAATTGATAAAAATTACATCTATTTACAGCCCCTTCCCCCCCGCCCTCCCCATCATATACACACTGATCTGAAACGTTGCCCCATGTTGATTGGGACCCTGAGTAGACAAATGAGCAACAGGATTGCGCCAGCATTGCTCCCCTCCAGTGAGTGAGGGGGAGGCGGGGGTCTTTGGCTTGTGGCGGTCGGTCGGTAGCCTGTCACAGTGAGGTAGCTCTCCTCAGGAGCTGACCAGGATCTCCATGATGTGATCGAGGTCGTTCAGGTCGGTCCTTAAGCTCGGAGCGGCGCCGAGCGAAGAGGAATTGCACGAGGAAAAGGGCTTGGGTAGGTCACCGGCTCCGCTCGGGGGCGGCGCGCGGCCGCTGGGAGCCGGCCCCGCCGCGGCCGCCTCGCAGTCGCACACGGAGGTGTCAATGTCGAGGAAGAGGTCGTCCAGGGTCACGCCCACAAGGTAGCTGGAGCTCATGATCTCAAAGCTGCCAAAGACCGACTCCAGAGGGCGAGGCGGCTCCGAGGAGGGGGCCTCCTCTTCCTCCCCGTCTTCTGCCGCCGTGTCCATCGCCTCCGGTGGCTCTGGGGTGTCCCGCGGGGGCGAGGTGCTCCCGTCGAGAACGAGGTCAAGGTCCCGAAGGATGGAGTTGATGGCCGAGGAAAGGGAGAAGTCCTCCTCGGAGGCGACGGTCATGTAGTCCTCGAGGCCGTCCCCGAAGCCGGCCGGGTGGCTCTCGGTGGTCAGCCGGGAGGGCGGGGGCTCCCGCTGGCCGCCCCCGTCCGCGCCCCCGCCATCCAGGACCATGGCCGACGCCAGCTGGCTGCTCTCCAGTCGGATCTCTTCCTGGATCTGCCGCAGGGTGTTGGCGATCAGCACCGTGCGCCGGAGGCTGAGCTCCGGCAGTGCCCGCCCGCTCTGCATCTTGTTCAGGGAGGTGTTGAGCACCAGCTGCCGCTTGAGGCTGTAGGACTGCGGACAGTCGGCGAGGGTCTGGCAGGAGTCCAGGCCATCAGCATGGCGTTTCCGCTTCACGCCCTTCCCAACCATTGAGACCTGCCAAGAAAAATGACAGCGTTTAATACGGCGTACACTCACAGCTTGGTGTGGTACTGAGCCCTACAGAGCAATAGGCCCAACCCACAATCTGTGCCATTCAGCCCAACAGGTCTATGCCGGCGTTTGTGCTCCACATGAGCCTCTTCAACACCGTTCTTCATCAGCATATCCTTCTATACAGTAAACTCTTGTTTAACCGGCAGCTAATCAACCGGAATTCTTTAATAACCAGCAAAATAGATAACCGGGTAATCTTGCCAAATCCATCCATTTTACGTTTTTCCGAGTCAGAGTTTCCCGTGGTGGCCTGGATAAAAGTTGGCAGTGGATATTGTGCATGTGCTGCACAATGATATGATCAATGAACTAACACAATGAAATAACGTTGAAGAACCGGAAACCTCTGGATGCAGTTAGTCACTGTTTTTTTTTTGTGTTAAAAATTGCCTATCTCTCTGTTATCCGGAATTTTTAATCAACCGGCACCATCCCGGTCCCGTGGGTGCCGGATACGAAAGAGTTTACTGTAGTTCCTAGGCTAGGAAGGGGAGGGGGAAAAATTCAGTCAGCCTGGGTTCCTGCTAACTGATCTCCAATAACCTAAGAGTCATGCAGCACAGAAGGAGACGGACATATAAAACTCACTACACACTTGGTTTGAGCGTAAAGCAAGGCTTTAATCAACTTGTTTCAGAACATGGAGGTCTAGTTGTACTTCACTAGTTCCTTGTCTTACAAAATGTCCCTGCCAAGCTGGGCCCACGCCTGAGTATTTATACTCCTTGGACGGCGCCACCAGCTGGCCGTCCAGTGTTATTTCGCGAGTCGTTTCTTTATGATGAGGAGATTTAGAACAGAGGCCATTCAGCCCATCATGCCCGTGCTGGCTCTTTGACAGAGCGATCCAATTCGACCCACTCTTTCCCCACAGCCCTGCAATCTTTCCCCTTTCAAGTATTTATCCAATTCCCTTCTGAAAGGTACTATTGAATCTGGCAGCGCATTCCAGATCACAACAACTCGCTGCACAACATCGCCCCGAGGTTCTTATGCTAAATCAGCTCGGCTGAAAAATTCAGATGTGTTCGGGTGAGGCTTGGCTGTGTATCCCTCCAGAGTCAAACAGCCTGCCAACACTCATTCTAGGCTCGTGTGGAGTTGGATGAGGTACCACAGCATGGATTAGTGTCAGCTGTGGCTCAGTGGGTAGCACCCTCGCCTCCGAGTCAGAAGGTTGTGGGGGGTCAAGACCCACACCAGAGACTTGAGCACAAAATCCAGGCTGACACTCCCAGTCCAGTGCGGTGCTGAGGGAGTGCTGCACTGTCAGAGGTGCCGTCTTTCAGATGAGATGTTAAACCGAGGCCCCGTCTGCCCTCTCAGGTGAACGCAAAAGATCCAATGGCACTATTTTGAAGAGGAGCAGGGGAGTTCTGGCCAATATTTATCCCTCAATCAACATCACTGAAACAGATGATCTGGTCATTATCACATTGCTGTTTGTGGGAGCTTGCTGTGCGCAAAGTTGCTGCCGCCTTTCCTACATTACAAAAAAAAGTACTTCATTGGCTGTAAAGCACTCTGGGATGTCCGGTGGTCGTGAAAGGCGCTACAGAAATGCAAGTCTTTCGTTCCAGAGACTGAGGATGCAGAAGAAAAGGAGAAAGCACTACTTGAAGAGGAGACAAGGGTTCTGCCAAAGTCCCGGCTAACATTCCTTCCTCAGCCACCACCACCAAAACTGACTTAACTGTTCATTCAGGTCAGTCGCTGCTGCTTTTACCAACAGTAACTGTAGTCCAAAAATAGAACAAGCAGCGCTCGGGAGACATCTTACAGACGTGCCGAGGCAAGACTTTTCTTGCCTTGCCCGAGTTGAGCAGTAAGGAATTGAAACACGACGGTGGTTATGTAGAGAAGCCCTAGAGTCTGAGCACTCATCCCCCGCCCATCAGCAACTATTACCAAAGGAGCAAAGGTCACGTTAGATACACCCGATAGCAAATGCACTATTGATTCTACAGCAACACAAAGCTCGAGAGGAGGAGTCAGCACAGCCTATAGAGGGACTGTGGCAGCCTTCGAAAAACTACATTTATGTTGAGGGGGAAGAAGGCGAGACTTGTGCATTTCAGAGTATGCCCTCCATTTCCACGTGTGCCGATAGGATTTACTGATAGGAGCCTGTTTTGACTTTACTGGCACTCTCCCTATCCTCACGTGAATGCCCTTATTCACCTGTATGTCGCAACAGCGACTGCCAACTGCAATGGCTCCACATCCGAGCTCCAACAAGCCCTCTCCAAACACGCACACTTCCAGCGGGAGCGCCGGCCAGCCATCGGGGGCCGAGACCTTGGCGGCTGCTGCTGCACCCCTCTCCGAAGTGGAAAGCAAATTCTAAAAACGCCCCGCTGACGAGATCCGTTAACTGGGCACAGAATGGCAGGAACGGAGGGTGTTGGAGAAACCCAGATCAGGGGCTGCCGCTAACCCCGCCCCGCCCCCGCCGAACTGTGCAAAAGCCCTGATTAGACCACACCTGGGGTACTGTGAGCAATTGTGGGCACCACATCTTAGGAAGGATAGATTAGCCTTGGAGAGAGTGCAGCGTAGGTTTATCAGAACGATACCTGGATTCCAAGGATTAAATCACAAACTAGGGTGGTATTCCCTGGAATTTAGACGGTTACGGGGTGATTCGATCGAAGTTTTCAAGATATTAAGGGGAACAAATAGGGCAGAGAGAGAGAAATAAACTATTTCCGCTGGTTGGGGATTCTAGGACTAGGGGGGCATAGTCTAAAAATTAGAGCCAGACCTTTCAGGAGGGAAACATAGAAGATAGGAGCAGGAGTAGGCCATTCGGCCCCTCGAGCCTGCTCTGCCATTCAATGAGATCATGGCTGATCATCCAAACTCAGTACCCTGTCCCTGCCTTCTCCCCATATCCCTTGATCCCTTTAGCCTTAAGAAATATATCCAACTCCTTCTTGGATATATTTAATGAATTGGCCTCCACTGCCTTCTGTGGTAGAGAATTCCACAGGTTCACCACTCTCTGGGTGAAGAAATTCCTCCTCATCTCTGTCCTAAATGGCTTACCCCTTATCCTTAGACTGTGACCCCTGGTTCTGGACTCCCCCGCCATTGGGAACATCCTTCCTGCATCTAGTCTGTCTAGTCCTGTTAGAATTTTATAAGTTTCAATGAGATCCCCTCTCATTCTTCTAAACTCCAGCGAGTATAAGCCCAATCGACCCAATCTCTCCTCATACGTCATTCCTGCCATCCCAGGTATCAGTCTGGTGAATCTTCGTTGCACTCCTTCCATGGCAAGAACATCCTTCCTCAGATAAGGCGACCAAAACTACACACAATACTGGTAGAAGTTTGGAACACTCTTCCGCAAATGGCAATTGTTAATTTTAAATCTGAGATGGATTGATTTTTGTTAACCAATGGTATTAAGGAATATGGGGCAAAGGCGGGTATATGGAGTTAGGTCACAGATCAGCCACGATCCCATTGAATGCCGGAATAGGCTCATGGAGCTAAATGGCCTCCTCCTGTTCCTAAAAAGCGCTGGAGTTTAACCTGTTAAAACTGCACAGCTTGCAATTACAGAGCACTGGTAAACATCAGCTGCTTGCCTGACGCAGACCGCCCGACCCATCAGGATATTGGCTCGCAGGGTACTCAGTCCGGTGGGATTAGCCAGCTCCCAGTGACAAGTTTACTCACCAGGATTCATCAGTGAGCCAGACTGACAGGTCACCGTTAGTGCCCCAGAGCACGCCAGCGGCTCAGTTACCAGTCACCGAAGCTGCCATTGACGGGTAGACTTTGCTCCAGTAATCCAGAGAACATGAGCTCAAATCCCATCATGGCAGTTTGAGAATTTGAATTCAGCTTAATAAAAATCTGAAAATACAAAGCTGGTATCAGTAAATGCTGCCCTTGAAGCCACACGGACTGCTGTAAAATCCCAAGTGGTTCACTACTGTCCCTTAGGGAAAGGAAACCTGCCATCCTTACCCAGTCTGGCCTATATGTGACGCCAGTCCCACACCAATGTCGTGGATACTGAACTCCCCTCTGGAGTGGCCCAGCAAGCGATCTGATTATTAAACTGCTCCAAATAATCCACAAGGGCTGCGGTGGTCAAGGTGGTGGCACATCGCCACCTTCTCCGGGCAACCAATGTCTACCTTTGCCAGCAATGCCACGTCCAGAGAATGAATAAAAAAAACACATGTTCCGCATCAAGCAGGTCATCTTGAAGCCACTTCAAAACACACTTCGACCTACCCCCAACGGTTTCTCACCCAGCCCCCACCGAATCACCTCCAGGACCTTCCTTAAAATCCATTCCAGTCACCCTGCCTCTTCCTCGTCTACATGCCGACAGCTGCCCTACAGGTGGCGAGAACAGCCAGTGCAAATATTGGTAAAGAAAGGGCTTGCATTTATAGAGCGCCTTTCGTGACCTCAGGACATACCTTTGAAGTGTAGTCGCTGTTGCAATGTTGGAAACGTGGCAGCCAGTTTGCGCACAGCAAGGGCCCACAAACAGCGACGAGATAATGACCAGATAATCTGTTGCAGCAACGTTGGCTGAGGGGTAAATATTGGCCAAGACACCGGGGAACTCCCCTGCTGTTCGTCAAAATAGTGCCCTGGGAACTTAGCTTGGGCATCCACCCGAGAGAGCATCTCGAACACTGCAACACTCCCTCAGTGTTGCACTGAAGGCTAGTACCATCATTTTTAACCCCTCATCAGATTGAGAACTCTCCCTAAAACCCCCTCCTCTCTCAAGCGTACAGTCACGTGCATAAACAATACAGCCCATAGAAAGGCTCAGTATCCACTCCTCCGAGTTGTTTTATCCATTTTAGAAACACACTAAAAAGGCAATGTGGTGTTTGGACAATCTGGCTCAACTACATACTGGACAAAACCTCAGGGCTAATCCTCAGAGGTTTGGGGCCAGAGGGGGAGGAGCGGGGGGGCAGAGGGGGAGGGGCGGCAGAGGGGGAGGAGCGGGGGGGCAGAGGGGGAGGAGCGGGGGGGGCAGAGGGGGAGGAGCTGGGGGGGCAGAGGGGGAGGAGCGGGGGGGGCAGAGGGGGAGGAGCGGGGGGGGCAGAGGGGGAGGAGCGGGGGGGCAGAGGGGGAGGAGCGGGGGGGCAGAGGGGGAGGAGCGGGGGGGGCAGAGGGGGAGGAGCGGGGGGGCAGAGGGGGAGGAGCGGGGGGGCAGAGGGGGAGGAGCGGGGGGGCAGAGGGGGAGGAGCGGGGGGGCAGAGGGGGAGGAGCGGGGGGGCAGAGGGGGAGGAGCGGGGGGGCAGAGGGGGAGGAGCGGGGGGGCAGAGGGGGAGGAGCGGGGGGGCAGAGGGGGAGGAGCGGGGGGGCAGAGGGGGAGGAGCGGGGGGGCAGAGGGGGAGGAGCGGGGGGGGCAGAGGGGGAGGAGCGGGGGGGCAGAGGGGGAGGAGCGGGGGGGGCAGAGGGGGAGGAGCGGGGGGGCAGAGGGGGAGGAGCGGGGGGGCAGAGGGGGAGGAGCGGGGGGGCAGAGGGGGAGGAGCGGGGGGGCAGAGGGGGAGGAGCGGGGGGGCAGAGGGGGAGGAGCGGGGGGGCAGAGGGGGAGGAGCGGGGGGGCAGAGGGGGAGGAGCGGGGGGGCAGAGGGGGAGGAGCGGGGGGGCAGAGGGGGAGGAGCGGGGGGGGCAGAGGGGGAGGAGCGGGGGGGGCAGAGGGGGAGGAGCGGGGGGGCAGAGGGGGAGGAGCGGGGGGGCAGAGGGGGAGGAGCGGGGGGGCAGAGGGGGAGGAGCGGGGGGGCAGAGGGGGAGGAGCGGGGGGGCAGAGGGGGAGGAGCGGGGGGGCAGAGGGGGAGGAGCGGGGGGGCAGAGGGGGAGGAGCGGGGGGGCAGAGGGGGAGGAGCGGGGGGGGCAGAGGGGGAGGAGCGGGGGGGCAGAGGGGGAGGAGCGGGGGGGCAGAGGGGGAGGAGCGGGGGGGCAGAGGGGGAGGAGCGGGGGGGCAGAGGGGGAGGAGCGGGGGGGCAGAGGGGGAGGAGCGGGGGGGCAGAGGGGGAGGAGCGGGGGGGCAGAGGGGGAGGAGCGGGGGGGGCAGAGGGGGAGGAGCGGGGGGGCAGAGGGGGAGGAGCGGGGGGGCAGAGGGGGAGGAGCGGGGGGGCAGAGGGGGAGGAGCGGGGGGGCAGAGGGGGAGGAGCGGGGGGGCAGAGGGGGAGGAGCGGGGGGGCAGAGGGGGAGGAGCGGGGGGGGCAGAGGGGGAGGAGCGGGGGGGCAGAGGGGGAGGAGCGGGGGGGGCAGAGGGGGAGGAGCGGGGGGGCAGAGGGGGAGGAGCGGGGGGGCAGAGGGGGAGGAGCGGGGGGGCAGAGGGGGAGGAGCGGGGGGGCAGAGGGGGAGGAGCGGGGGGGCAGAGGGGGAGGAGCGGGGGGGCAGAGGGGGAGGAGCGGGGGGGCAGAGGGGGAGGAGCGGGGGGGCAGAGGGGGAGGAGCGGGGGGGCAGAGGGGGAGGAGCGGGGGGGCAGAGGGGGAGGAGCGGGGGGGCAGAGGGGGAGGAGCGGGGGGGCAGAGGGGGAGGAGCGGGGGGGCAGAGGGGGAGGAGCGGGGGGGGCAGAGGGGGAGGAGCGGGGGGGGCAGAGGGGGAGGAGCGGGGGGGCAGAGGGGGAGGAGCGGGGGGGGCAGAGGGGGAGGAGCGGGGGGGGGCAGAGGGGGAGGAGCGGGGGGGGGCAGAGGGGGAGGAGCGGGGGGGGGCAGAGGGGGAGGAGCGGGGGGGGCAGAGGGGGAGGAGCGGGGGGGGCAGAGGGGGAGGAGCGGGGGGGGCAGAGGGGGAGGAGCGGGGGGGGCAGAGGGGGAGGAGCGGGGGGGGCAGAGGGGGAGGAGCGGGGGGGGCAGAGGGGGAGGAGCGGGGGGGGCAGAGGGGGAGGAGCGGGGGGGGCAGAGGGGGAGGAGCGGGGGGGGGCAGAGGGGGAGGAGCGGGGGGGCAGAGGGGGAGGAGCGGGGGGGGCAGAGGGGGAGGAGCGGGGGGCAGAGGGGGAGGAGCGGGGGGGCAGAGGGGGAGGAGCGGGGGGGCAGAGGGGGAGGAGCGGGGGGGCAGAGGGGGAGGAGCGGGGGGGCAGAGGGGGAGGAGCGGGGGGGCAGAGGGGGAGGAGCGGGGGGGCAGAGGGGGAGGAGCGGGGGGGCAGAGGGGGAGGAGCGGGGGGGCAGAGGGGGAGGAGCGGGGGGGCAGAGGGGGAGGAGCGGGGGGGCAGAGGGGGAGGAGCGGGGGGGCAGAGGGGGAGGAGCGGGGGGGCAGAGGGGGAGGAGCGGGGGGGCAGAGGGGGAGGAGCGGGGGGGCAGAGGGGGAGGAGCGGGGGGGCAGAGGGGGAGGAGCGGGGGGGGCAGAGGGGGAGGAGCGGGGGGGCAGAGGGGGAGGAGCGGGGGGGGGGGGCAGAGGGGGACATTCTTCTCACTCAACATAGAAAATCTGCATTAAAATTACCAATCTCGCCCGGTTACATCCAGACCAGAAAACCCCCACCGTATCACATATCCCTTTCCACTGGTAAACTCTACATTCCCAGCCTGTGATGCTCTGACCCCCCCAGCCTGTGATACTCTGACCCCCCCAGCCTGTGATACTCTGACCCCCCCAGCCTGTGATACTGACCCCCCCAGCCTGTGATGCTCTGACCCCCCCCAGCCTGTGACCCTCTGGGTACCCCCCCAGCCTGTGACCCTCTGGGTACCCCCCCAGCCTGTGACCCTGTGACCCCCCCAGCCTGTGACACTCTGACCCCCCCAGCCTGTGATACTCTGACACCCCCAGCCTGTGATACTCTGACCCCCCAGCCTGTGATCCTCTGACCCCCCCAGCCTGTGATCCTCTGACCCCCCCAGCCTGTGATCCTCTGACCCCCCCCAGCCTGTGATCCTCTGACCCCCCCAGCCTGTGATACTCTGACCCCCCCAGCCTGTGATACTCTGACTCCCCCCAGCCTGTGAGATTCTGACCCGCTCAGCCTGTGATACTCTGACCCCCTCAGCCTGTGATACTCTGACCCCCCCAGCCTGTGATACTCTGACCCCCCCAGCCTGTGATCCTCTGACCCCCCCAGCCTGTGATCCTCTGACCCCCTCCAGCCTGTGATCCTCTGACCCCCCCTAGTCTGTGATACTCTTACCCCCCCCAGCCTGTGACCCTGACCCCCCCAGCCGGTGACCCTCTGACCCCCCCAGCCTGTGAAGCCCTCCACCTACCACGTGACACACCCATCTCCAAGCCCCGCCCCTTCGCGCCTGCGCACTCCGCCGCTTCCAACAGCCAGCCCCGCCGGGCAATGAATCCTGGGAGTTGTAGTCTCCATCTCTCGCCCACCCCCACTGGGCCACACTGGCCGACGTGCGACCAATAGAAGGGACGAGGGGAGAGAGAGAGAGAAAGGGGGTGGGAGTCAAAACCGCGTTTACAAACCTATCGAGTTATAAAAATCGTATTTTTCAGAAACACACTCCAGGTAGAACTACATCTCCCAGGCGGCACTGCGCGGCCGGGCACATGCACATGCGCAGTCGGGGCGGCGGGGGCAGCCGGCGATCGTCTCCCCCCCGGAAAAACCCCGGGGAGCTGCCGCCCTCCCCCCGGGGACACTCCGGACCCTCCCGGGGTGGGGACACTCCGCCGCCCCAACATCAGCAGCTCCGAAGCGCCAGCGTAAAAAAAAAATTTTTTTTTTATTTATAAATAAAAAAGCCTGAATTTTCCGCGGGCTGACTAACCTGCTGAGTCGCTTGGATTTATTTTGTGGTTGGATTTTTTGTAATCCAAATATCCCGAGCGATTCACACCGGCCTTTCCCTCCTCGTCCGCCGCCCGCTCCCCGCCGAACTCTTCATGTTGTTTTTTTTCTCCCTCACCTCAAACCTCAGGCGGATGCGCCCGCCCCCTTCCCCCCCTCATTGGTCCCGGCCCAGCCAAGGAGGCCCAATCGGATGGGTCGGGGGGCGGGCGGTCGCGTCCCCCTCCGCCCTCCCGCTCCCATTGGTCAGTCGCGCTGCCCATCATCGACAGGGGGGGCGGGGCGGCACCCGCTGACTGACAGCCGGGGGGCGGGGCGGCACCCGCTGACTGACAGCCGGGGGGCGGGGCGGCACCCGCTGATTGGCAGCCGGGGGCCGGCCAATCACCAAGCGTGCTGGTGAGCGCCAAGAGAAAATTTCTAAATAACGACAGAAAACGCTGGAAAAACTGATCAACATCCGTGGAAAGAGAAATAGAGTCAACGTTTCAGGTCAAGAGAAAATTTCTTTTCAAAATCGGGGGGAGGGGTGAAATTTTGCTGCACCGATCAAGCGCGTCAAGAGGCAATAAATCGGCGCGCATTTTAAAAAGATTTTGAGGCGAGGAAGGGGGGGGAAGAGTAAAAAAAAAGGCCCGGTTGCTAAGATACGGGAAAGGCCGGTTCTGATTGGCGGACGGGGGGCCAATGGCGTGGCGGCTGTGGCCTGTGTCACGTGGAGCGCGCGTCACTGAGTGGGCGGGGCCGAGGCCTGGGTGGGCGGGGACGGATCCCTGGGGGGCGGGGCCGGGGCCTGTGTCACGTGGAGTGGGCGTCCGTGGGTGGGCGGGGCCGAGGCCTGGGTGGGCGGGGCCTGTGTCACGTGGAGTGGGCGTCAGTGGGTGGGCGGGGCCGAGGCCGGGTGGGCGGGGCCGGGTGCCTGGGCTTGTCACGTGGAGCCGGCGTCACTGGGTGGGCGGGGCCGAGCCTGGTGGGCGGGGCCGGGTGCCTGGGCCTGTGTCACGTGGAGCGGGCGTCACTGGGTGGGCGGGGCCTTGGACGGGTGGGCGAGGCCGGGGCCTGTGTCACGTGGAGCGGGCGGGGCCGAGTCCCGGGTGGGCGGGGCCAGATGCCTGGGGGGCGGGGCCGGGACCTGTGTCACCTGGAGCGGGCGTCACTGGGTGGGCGGGGCCGGGACCTAGTGGGCGGAGCCGGAGCCTAGGTGGGCGGGGCCGAGACCGGGTGGGCGGGGCCGGTGCTTGTGTCACGTGGAGATGACGTCACTTGGTGGGCGGGGCC
Organism: Somniosus microcephalus; assembly: GCF_052327205.1. NCBI lineage: Eukaryota > Metazoa > Chordata > Chondrichthyes > Squaliformes > Somniosidae > Somniosus > Somniosus microcephalus. The sequence continues at coordinate 16,854,607 of NC_141020.1, read as the reverse complement.
GGGACCTAGTGGGCGGAGCCGGTGCCTGGGTGGGCGGGGCCGAGACCGGGCGGGGCCGGGGCCTCTGTCACGTGGAGTGGGCGTCACTGGGTGGGCGGGGCCAGATGCCTGGGAGGGCGGGCCAGGGCCTGTGTCACGTGGAGCTGGCGTCACTGGGTGGGCGGGGCCGCGGCCTGGAGCCCCAGTAGGCGGGGAGACGATGGGCGGGGTGACAGCCATCTCATGCGCGGCGTCTCTCTCTTTTCCTC
>NC_141020.1:16680348-16853859 GCF_052327205.1 Somniosus microcephalus | reverse complement strand
GTGATACTTTGACCCCCCCAGCCTGTGATCCTCTGACCCCCCCAGCCTGTGATCCTCTGACCCCCCCAGCCTGTGATCCTCTACCCCCCCAGCCTGTGATACTCTGACCCCCCCCAGCCTGTGATCCTCTGACCCCCCAGCCTGTGATACTCTGACTCCCCCAGCCTGTGATACTCTGACTCCCCCCAGCCTGTGATACTCTGACTCCCCCAGCCTGTGAGATTCTGACCCCCTCAGCCTGTGATACTCTGACCCCCCAGCCTGTGATACTCTGACCCCCCCAGCCTGTGATACTCTGACCCCCCAGCCTGTGATACTTTGACCCCCCCAGCCTGTGATACTCTGACCCCCCCAGCCTGTGATCCTCTGACCCCCCCAGCCTGTGATCCTCTGACCCCCCCCAGCCTGTGATCCTCTTACCCCCCCAGCCTGTGATACTCTGACCCCCCCAGCCTGTGATCCTCTGACCCCCCCAGCCTGTGATCCTCTGACCCCCCCAGCCTGTGATCCTCTGACCCCCCCAGCCTGTGATCCTCTGACCCCCCAGCCTGTGATCCTCTGACCCCCCCTAGTCTGTGATACTCTTACCCCCCCAGCCTGTGACCCTGCCCCCCCAGCCTGTGAAGCCCTCCACCTACCACGTGACACACCCATCTCCAAGCCCCGCCCCTACGCGCCTGCGCACTCCGCCGCTTCCAACAGCCAGCCCGCCGGGCAATGAATCCTGGGAGTTGTAGTCTCCATCTCTCGCCCACCCCACTGGGCCACACTGGCCGACGTGCGACCAATAGAAGGGACGAGGGGAGAGAGAGAGAGAAAGGGGGTGGGAGTCAAAACCGCGTTTACAAACCTATCGAGTTATAAAAATCGTATTTTTCAGAAACACACTCCAGGTAGAACTACATCTCCCAGGCGGCACTGCGCGGCCGGGCACATGCACATGCGCAGTCGGGGCGGCGGGGGCAGCCGGCGATCGTCTCCCCCCGGAAAAACCCCGGGGAGCTGCCGCCCTCCCCCCGGGACACTCCGGACCCTCCCGGGGTGGGGACACTCCGCCGCCCCAACATCAGCAGCTCCGAAGCGCCCGCGTAAAAAAAATTTTTTTTTTTATTTATAAATAAAAAGCCTGAATTTTCCGCGGGCTGACTAACCTGCTGAGTCGCTTGGATTTATTTGTGGTTGGATTTTTTGTAATCCAAATATCCGAGCGATTCACACCGGCCTTTCCCTCCTCGTCCGCCGCCCGCCTCCCCGCCGAACTCTTCATGTTGTTTTTTTTCTCCCTCACCTCAAACCTCAGGCGGATGCGCCCGCCCCCTTCCCCCCCTCATTGGTCCCGGCCCAGCCAAGGAGGCCCAATCGGATGGGTCGGGGGGCGGGCGGCCGCGTCCCCTCCGCCCTCCCGCTCCCATTGGTCAGTCGCGCTGCCCATCATCGACAGGGGGGGCGGGGCGGCACCCGCTGACTGACAGCCGGGGGGGGGCGGCACCCGCTGACTGACAGCCGGGGGGCGGGGCGGCACCCGCTGATTGGCAGCCGGGGGCCGGCCAATCACCAGCGTGCTGGTGAGCGCCAAGAGAAAATTTCTAAATAACGACAGAAAACGCTGGAAAAACTGATCAACATCCGTGGAAAGAGAAATAGAGTCAACGTTTCAGGTCAAGAGAAAAATTCTTTTCAAAATCGGGGGGAGGGGTGAAATTTTGCTGCACCGATCAAGCGCGTCAAGAGGCAATAAATCGGCGCGCATTTTAAAAAGATTTTGAGGCGAGGAAGGGCGGGGGGAAGAGTAAAAAAAAAGGCCCGGTTGCTAAGATACGGGAAAGGCCGGTTCTGATTGGCGGACGGGGGGCCAATGGCGTGGCGGCTGGGGCCTGTGTCACGTGGAGCGCGCGTCACTAAGTGGGCGGGGCCGAGGCCTGGGTGGGCGGGGACGGATCCCTGGGGGGCGGGGCCGGGGCCTGTGTCACGTGGAGTGGGCGTCAGTGGGTGGGCGGGGCCGAGGCCTGGGTGGGCGGGTCCGGGTCTCTGGGGGGCGGGGCCGGGACCTGTGTCACGTGGAGTGGGCGTCAGTGGGTGGGCGGGGCCGAGGCCGGGTGGGCGGGGCCGGGTGCCTGGGCTTGTCACGTGGAGCCGGCGTCACTGGGTGGGCGGGGCCGAGCCTGGTGGGCGGGGCCGGGTGCCTGGGCCTGTGTCACGTGGAGCGGGCGTCACTGGGAGGGCGGGGCCGGTGCCTGTGTCACGTGGAGCGGGCGTCACTGGGTGGGCGGGGCCTTGGACGGGTGGGCGAGGCCGAGGCCTGTGTCACGTGGAGCGGGCGTCACTGGGTGGGCGGGGCCGAGTCCCGGGTGGGCGGGGCCAGATGCCTGGGGGCGGGGCCGGGACCTGTGTCACGTGGAGCGGGCGTCACTGGGTGGGCGGGGCCGGGACCTAGTGGGCGGAGCCGGAGCCTGGGTGGGCGGGGCCGAGACCGGGTGGGCGGGGCCGGTGCTTGTGTCACGTGGACAGGACGTCACTTGGTGGGCGGGGCCGGGACCTAGTGGGCGGAGCCGGTGCCTGGGTGGGCGGGGCCGAGACCGGGCGGGGCCGGGGCCTCTGTCACGTGGAGCGGGCGTCACTGGGTGGGCGGGGCCACATGCCTGGGAGGGCGGGGCCAGGGCCTGTGTCACGTGGAGCGGGCGTCACTTGGTGGGCGGGGCCGGGGCTGGAGCCCCAGTAGGCGGGGAGACGATGGGCGGGGTGACAGCCATCTCCTGCGCGGCGGACTATGAGGCGGCGCTGCGGGCCAGCGACCAGCGCCTGGTGGTTCTGCTCTTCTCGGCCCAGTGGTGCGAGTTCTGCCAGATGATCCAGCTCTACTTGGACCAGTTCGCCGAGTGCTACGCGGACGCGGCCTTCTACCAGGTGGACATCAATGCGGCCAAGGAGGTGGTGCAGCGCTGCCGCATCGAGTGGTTCCCCACCTTCCAGTTCTACAAGTCCGGCTGCAAGGTCTTCCAGTTCAAGGGCCCCAACCGCTGCCTGCTGGAGCGGATGATCCAGAAGCTGCAGGGCGACGGCGCGCCCTCCTCGCCCCAACATTAAAGCCGGCCCAGTTCCTCATTTTCCCCCTTCGTTTTGTGGCTGCTTTCTCTATATGGGGTGGGGTCGGGTCCTCTTTTTTTATTGAACCAACTTACCTGCATGCAGGTGCAGCAGGCGGTTAAGAAGGCAAATGGTATGTTGGCCTTCGTAGCGAGAGGATTCGAGTACAGGAACAAGGATGTCTTGCTGCAGTTGTACCAGACCACACCTTGAGTATTGTGTGCAGTTTTGGTCGCCTTATCTGAGGAAGGACGTTCTTGCCATGGAAGGAGTTCAGCGAAGATTCACCAGACTGATACCTGGGATAGCAGGAATGACGTATGAGGAGAGATTGGGTCGACTGGGCTTATACTCACTGGAGTTTAGAAAAATGAGAGGGGATCTCATTGAAACTTATAAATTCTAACAGGACTGGACAGACTAGATGCAGGAAGGATGTTCCCGATGGCGGGGGAGTCCAGAACCAGGGGGCACAGTCTAAGGATAAGGGGTAAGCCATTTAGGACTGAGATGAGGAGGAATTTCTTCACCCAGAGAGTGGTGAACCTGTGGAATTCTCTACCACAGAAGGCGGTGGAGGCCAGTTCATTAAATATATTCAAGAAGGAGTTGGATATATTTCTTAAGGCTAAAGGGATCAAGGGATATGGGGAGAAGGCAGGGACAGGGTACTGAATTTGGATGATCAGCCATGATCGCATTGAATGGCGGAGCAGGCTCGAGGGGCCGAATGGCCTACTCCTGCTCCTATCGTCTATGTTTCTATGGGGTGGGTCCTCTTTATTGAACCAAATTACCTGTAAATTAACTGCAACTTAACAAAACTTTAAATAAAACTTAACAAATTAAATTAAAATTCGGTTGGCCGGGGTGACGATGCACTCCAGTCCCCGCGGCGCCCACTGGTCTCGGAAGGGCTCAAGCGTGCCGGCGGACACCGCGTGCTCCAGCTCCAGGGCCACCCGGGCGCTTACATAGCCGCGGAAGAGAGGCAGGCAATCGGGCCACACGACCCCCTAATCCTTCTACCAGTTACTTTAAAACTTTAAATCTATGCCCCCCTGATTATTGACCTTTCTGCTGAGGGAAATAGGTCCTTCCTATCCACTCTATCTAGGCCCCTCATAATTTTATACACCTCAATCAAGTCTCCATTCAGCCTCCTCTGTTCCAAGGCAAACAACCCCAGCCTCTCCAATCTTTCCTCACAGCTAAAATTCCCCAGCCCAGGCAACATCCTGGTAAATCCCCTCTCTCGTGCAATATGCGAATTGTCATGTGTCGGGGCGGTATGTTCCCTTCACTGAAGAGCATTAGTCTATTTGAGTTTTTACAACAATCTGGCTGAGACTCTGCGTTAGTTTACATCTCCGATCAAAGACTGGAATGGAGCTAGGCCAACAGAGTGTTTTAGATTTTAAAAGGGATGGTTTATAAAAAGCTGAAGATTGCTGACCCCTCCTGGCCTAGGTTCACATATGAAGACTGGCCCTGGGGCTTGTTCTGGAGCCATACCCCAACAGCACCTCATCTTCCGATTAGGCACTCTGCAGCCTTCCGGGCTCAATATCGAGTTCAACAATTTCAGATCATAACCTCGGCCCCGATTACATTTTTACTTATATTTTTTTCCACCCCTTTGTTTTGGATCTTCCCTTCTTCCCCCCCCCCCCCTCTTTTTTCTCTCTCCCACACGGCAGCAGTCTCCCATCCTACCAGTACACTTCACACCTAATCTGAGCCGTCTTTTGTCCCCACTGTCCTATTACCATCTCGTCTGGTTTGAATACCTCTTAATGTTACTTTTACTTCTTTTGTTCTATCGCAGCCCTGCCTTCGATCTATTTTATTTCCTTTCCAGCTTGAAAAAGGGTTAGACCCGAAACGTCGACTCTAATTTCTCTCCACGGATGTTGCTGAGTTTTTCCAGCATTTTCTGTTGTTATTGCGGATTTCCAGCATCCGCAGTATTTTGCTATCGACAATATAAATATATGCTCATTCATCATTCTTTTACCAATAGTATTTTTGTGTCAAATTATACAATGTTTCTCCAAGCTTTGAGTGTTCCGAACCCTCTGATCAGACTCATTGATTCGCTGTGACAGCCGTGGCTCGGTGGGCAGCACTCTCACCTCTGAGTCAGATGGTCGTGGGTTCAAGTCCCACTCCAGAGACTCGAGCACAAAAATCTAGGCTGACACTCCCAGTGCAGTGCTGCACTGTCAGAGGTGCCATTTTTCAGATGAGACGTTAAACCGAGGCCCCGTCTGCTCTCTCAGGTGGATGTAAAAGATCCTGTGGCACTATTTTGAAGAGGAGTTCTCCCTGGTGTCCTGGCCAATATTTATCCATCAATCAACATAACAAAAACAGTTAATCTGGTCATGTTCACATTGCTGTTTGTGGGAGCTTGCTGTGCGCAAATTGGCTGCCATGTTTCCTACATTACAACAGTGACTACACTTTAAAAAAAAAAGTACCTCGTCGGCTGTAAAGCGCTTTGGGACTTCCTGAGGTCGTGAAAGGGGCTATATAAATACAAGTCTTTCTTTCAGTGACTGAATAAGCCATATTCTATTTTTATTACCTGAGATATTGGCATTTTCACCAGTATTTTAGTGATTTAATTGTGTCCATTTTTCCTTGAAAATCATACATCAGCAGTTTTGATACGTAATGTCCTTTCTGTACCTGAGTATGTCTGAGCAAACTGCATGACCTAACCTTTGCTCCCTTAACCCCCTAATATGTGTGTGCACTTGTGACTGTCTGCAAACTACTTGTTTGTGTACAAGTGCCCTGTTTTCCTGCAGTAAGTGCCATTTAGACAGTGTTATCTTTATTGCTCTATGCTGGGAATCGCTATTGCTGGTTCAGTGTAACAAGCATCAAACCATTGGTAATTTGTGTTAGAAACAGTCTCCATTCTCGCCACAGACTGAGTAACAAAACCCACTGGGCTGATTACACCACCGTGCTTTAAAAAAAATTGTTTATGGGACGTGGGCGTTGCTGGCAAGGCCGGCATTTATTGCCCATCCCTAGTTGCCCTTGAGAAGGTGGTGGTGAGCTGCCTTCTTGAACCGCTGCAGTCCGTGTGGTGAAGGTGCTCCCACAGTGCTGTTAGGGAGGGAGTTCCAGGATTTTGACCCAGTGACATAGAAACATAGAAGATAGGAGTAGGCCATTCGGCCCTTCGAGCCTGCTCCGCCATTCAGTGAGATCATGGCTGATCATCCAAATTCAGTACCCTGTCCCTGCCTTCTCCCCATATCCCTTGATCCCTTTAGCCTTAAGAAATATATCCAACTCTTTCTTGAATATATTTAATGAACTGGCCTCCACTGCCTTCTGTGGCAGAGAATTCCACAGGTTCACCACTCTCTGGGTGAAGAAATTCCTCCTCATTTCAGTCCTAAATGGCTTACCCCTTATCCTTAGACTATGACCCCTGGTTCTGGACTCCCCGGCCATCATAAACATCCTTCCTGCATCTAGTCTGTCTAGTCCTGTTAGAATTTTATAGGTTTCGATCAGATCCCCCCTCAATCTTCTAAACTCCAGTGAGTATAAGCCCAATCGACACAATCTCTCCTCATACGTCATTCCTGCCATCCCAGGTATCAGCCTGGTGAATCTTCGCTGCACTCCTTCCATGGCAAGAACATCCTTCCTCAGGTAAGGCGACCAAAACTGCACACAATACTCAAGGTGCGGTCTCACCAAGGCCCTGTACAACTGTAGCAAGACATCCTTGTTCCTGTACTTGAACCCTCTTGCTATGAAGGCCAACATACCATTTGCCTTCTTAACCGCCTGCTGCACCTGCATGCTTACCTTCAGCGACTGGTGCACAAGAACACCCAGGTCTCTCTGCACTTCCCCTTCTCCCAATCTATTGCCATTCAAATAATAATCTGCCTTCCTGTTTTTGCCACCAAAGTGGATAACCTCACATTTATCCACATTATAGTGCATTTGCCATGTTTCTGCCCAATCACCCAACCTGTCCAAATCGTACGTGACGATGAAGGATAGGCAATATATGTCCCAAGTCAGGATATTGTGTGACTTGGAGGTGGTGGTTTTCCCACGCGCCTGCTGCCCTTGTCCTTCTAGGTGGTGGAGGTCATGGGTTTGGAAGGTGCTGCCGAAGAAGCCTTGGCGAGTTGCTGATGTGTAAAAAGACCTGCTGAACATATTTTAGTCTGAGCGTCCCAATAACTCAGTGAGTAAATGCCCTGCTCAGTGGAATAGGGCCACAGACACGAGCAAGGTAAAATAAAAAACAGACAATGCCGGAAACACAGGCAGCCTCTGTGGAGAGAGAGGATGGTAGGGTTAACATAGCAGGTCAAAAACTTTTCATCAGAACTGGAGGATGTTTCAGATGAACAGCTTATAAGCAGGGCATGAGCCAGGGAAAACAGGAGGCGGGTGAAGAAAATAAGAGCAGAGGTCTGTGATTGGGTGGAGGGAAGGAAATGATTAAATGACAAGTGGTGATAGTTCCAGGCAAAAGAAGGTGATCGAGAGAAATAAAAGGTGCATCCAGAGGAAGTGTGAATGGTTTACAGTAGATGGGAAGGAACGCCTGGACAATCCAGCAAAGTGGAGAAGGCTCCCATGATCCTGGAATGTGGCAGAGGAAGGAAGGTCATGAAGTGGTTGATTTTGGTCAGTACTCGGTTATGGCAGTGATCACTAAGACATAGGTCTCAAATAATCCCTGTGCAAATTAAGTGACCAACTTTGTGCAGGCCTTGCGAGACCATGGAGGGATCTGAAGACAAGGATGAGAATTTTTTTAAATTGAGGCATTGCTGGACCAGGAGCCCAATGTAGGTCAGCGAGCACAAGGGGTGATGGGTGAACAGGACTGGGTGCGAGTTAGGACACGGGGCAGCAGAGTTTTGGATGAGCTCCAGTTTATGCAGGGTGGAAGATGAGAGGCCGGTCATTAGAGCGTTGGAATAGTCAAGTCTAGAGGTAACAAAGGCATGGATGAGGGTTTCAGCAGCAGATGAGCTGAGGCAGGGGCGGAGTCGGGCGATGTTACAGTGGTGGAAGTAGGCGGTCTTGGTGATAGCTTGGATATAAGAGGAAGCTCATCTCTGTCAAATACGACACCAAGGTCTTGTTCAGCCTCAGACAGTTGCCAGGGAAAAGGATGGCGTTGTTGGCTAGAGTTTATGGCGGGAACTGAACGCAATGACCGAAGACAGCAGCCAATTTGCACACAGCAAGGTCCCACAAACAGCAATGACCAGATCATCTGTTTTAGTGATGTTAGTTGAGGTATAAATATTGTCCAGGACACCGGGGTGTCCTCCTCTGCTCTTCAAATAGTGCCATGGGAAGAGGGCAGACAGGGAACATAGGAATTGCTGGACGAAAAACAACCAAGATCCATCTAGTTCGCCCTCTACCAACCTGGTAGTCACATGACACAACGATAATGCAGTCGTTGACTATTCACAGCAATCAATCTTTATCAATGAGGGACCCAGACATTAGGCGGAGAAAATCCCCAGTGGTGGAGAGCTTTGGGAACCATAGGTCCAAAGTCACCTGACTCCGCCCCTGCCTCAGCTCATCCGCTGCTGAAACCCTCACCCATGCCTTTGTTACCTCCAGACTTGACTATTCCACCACACTCCAGGCCGGCTTCCCACATTCCAGCCTCCGTAAACTTGAGGTTATCCAAAGGTCTGCTGCCCGTGTCCTAACTCGCATCAAGTCCCGTTCACCCATCACCCCTGTGCTCGCTGACCTACATTGGCACCCTGTTAAGCAATGCTTTGATTTTAAAATTCTCATCCTTGTTTTCAAATCCCTCCATGGCCTCACCCCTCCCTATCTCTGTAACCTCCTCCAGCCCCACAACCCTCCGAGATATCTGCGCTCCTCCAATTCTGGCCATCCCCGATTTTAATCGCTCCACCATTGGTGGCCGTGCCTTCAGCTGCCTGGGACCTAAGCTCTGGAATTCCCTCCCTAAACCTCTCCACCTCTCTTTCCCCCTTTTAAGATGCTCCTTAAAACCGAACTCTAACCAAGCATTTGGTCATCTGCCCTAATATCTCCTTATGCACCTCGGTGTCAAATTTTCTCTGATAACGCTCCTGTGAAGCCCCTTGGGACGTTATACTATGTTAAAAGGCGCTATATATATAGAAACATAGAAGATAGGAGCAGGAGTAGGCCATTCGGCCCTCCGAGCCTGCTCTGCCATTCAATGAGATCATGGCTGATCATCCAAATTCAGTACCCTGTTCCTGCCTTCTCCCATATCCCTTGACCCCTTTAGCCTTAAGAAATATATCCAACTCTTGAATATATTTAATGAACTGGCCTCCACCGCCTTCTGTGGTAGAGAATTCCACAGGTTCATTACTCTCTGGGTGAAGAAATTCCTCCTCATTTCAGTCCTAAATGACTTACCCTTTATCCTTAGACTATGACCCTGGTTCTGGACTCCCCGGCCGTCAGAAACATCCTTCCTGCATCTAGCCTGTCCAGGCCTGACAGAATTTTATAGGTTTCGATGAGATCCCCTCTCAATCGTCTAAACTCCAGTGAGTATAAGCCCAATTGACACAATCTCTCCTCATACGTCATTCCTGCCATCCCAGGTATCAGCCTGGTGAATCTTCGCTGCACTCCTTCCATGGCAAGAACGTCCTTCCTCAGATAAGGCGACCAAAACTGCACACAATACTCAAGGTGCGGTCTCACCAAGGCCCTGTACAACTGCATCAAGACGTCCTTGTTCCAGTACTCGAACCCTCTTGCTACGAAGGCCAACATACCATTTGCCACCTTAACCACCTGCATGCTTGCCTTCAGCGACTGGTGCACAAGAACACCCAGGTCTCTGCACTTCCCCTTCTCCCAATCTATTGCCATTCAAAAAATAATCTGCCTTCCTGTTTTTGCCACCAAAGTGGATAACCCCACATTTATCCACATTATAGTGCATTTGCCATGTTTCTGCCCAATCACCCAACCTGTCCAAATCGTACTGGAGTTTCACGACATCCTCCTCACAGCATACCCTCCCACTCAGCTTTGTGTCGTCTGCAAATTTGGAGATATTACATCCAATTCCCTCGTCCAGATCATTAATATATATTGTGAACAGCTGGGGTCCGAGGACCGATCCTTGCGGTACCCCACTAGTCACTGCCTGCCACTCGGAAAATGACCCGTTTATTCCAACTCTGCTTTTTGTCCGCCAACCAGTTCTCTATCCAAGTCAATACCTTGCCCCCAATCCCATGTGTCTTAATTTTGCACGCTAATCTCCTATGCGGGACCTTATCGAAAGCCTTCTGAATGTCCAAATACACCACATCCACTGGTTCTCCCTTATCTATTCTACCAGTTACATCCTCAAAAAATTCCAGTAGATTAGTCAAACACGATTTACCTTTTGTAAATCCATGTTGACTTTGTCCGATCCTGTCACTGCTTTCCAAGTGCTCTGCTATTACATCTTTTATAATGGATTCTAGCATTTTCCCCACTACCGATGTCAGGCTTACCGGTCTATAATTCCCTGCTTTTTCTCTACCACCTTTTTTGAATAGTGGGGTAACATTAGCTACCCTCCAGTCCATGGGTACTGTTCCAGAGTCTATTGAGTTCTGGAAGATGACCAGCAATGCATCTACTATTTCTAGGGCCACTTCCTTAAGTACCCTAGGATGTAGATTATCAGGCCCTGGGGATTTATCGGCCTTCAGTCCCATCAATTTTCCTAACACCATTTCGCTACAAATATTGATTTCTTTCAGTTCCACCCTTTCATCAGACCCTATGTTCCCCGGCATCTCTGGGAGGTTATTTGTGTCCTCCTTTGTGAAGACAGAACCAAAATATGTATTTAGTTGGTCTGCCATTTCTTTGTTCCCCATTATAAATTCCCCTGATTCTGACTGCAAGGGACCTACGCTTGACTTCACCAATCTTTTTCTCTTCACATATCTTTAAAAGCTTTTACAGTCAGTTTTTATGTTCTCTGCAAGCTTACTCTCATATTCTATTTTCCCTTTCTTAATTAATCCCTTTGTCCTCCTTTGTTGAATCCTAAACTGCTCCCAATCCTCAGGATTATTGCTTTTTCTGGCCAATTTATATGTCCTCTCCTTGGATCTTATGCTATCCCTAATTTCCCTTGTTAGCCACGGTTGAGTCACCTTTTTTGATTTATTTTTATGCCAAACTGGGATGAACAAATTCTGTAGTTCAGCCATTCGGTCTTTGAATATAAATACAAGTTGTTGTTGCTGTTCCTCCCAAGGAGCATGCTGCACTTACCACATGTCATGTCTCAAATTACTCATGTATTATATCCCAAAATATTATTTTCTGAAAGAAACCTATCTAAGTTACATTTGAATTAATCAATACTGCCAGCTTCCACTGTCTCCCTAGTGAGCCTGTTCCATAGATTTACCACTCGCTGACTGAAATATTCAGCAGATTCGTTTTGAATTTGTTTTCTAGTGCCGGCCGTGTGCTCCGGTTCTACTGTTCTGGACAAGGTGAAACAGCTAGTCATGGTCGACATCTAGTTCCTTTAGAATCCTAAAAACAGCAATCATATCACCTCGCAGCCTTCTCTTTTCCAGGGAGCACATGGCCAAGTTACAAAATCGCTCCTCATAATCCAATCTCTCCAGCCCCTCAATCATTCTGGTTGCTTTCTTCTGCATTGTTTCAGTAGCTGCAATATCCTTTGTACTGTGGCAACTCGGGCCTCAGTTTAACGTCTCATCTGAAAGACGGCACCTCCAACAGTGCAGGGCTCCCTCAGTACTGTACTCAAGTGTCAACGTGGATTTTGTGCCCAAGTCTATGGAGTGTGGCTTGAATCCATGACCTTCAAACTCGGAGGCAAGAGTGCTAGGGTCAGGCACTGGAGAAAATATAATCTGACCCAATCTGTGTATTTTTTCCTTCAAATAACTTTGACAAAAAAAATTGATTGCTAAATTAACCATATTGTTGCACGGAAAAGGTTTTTCTAAATTCCCAATACGGTACAGCACATTAAAGTGATCAGGGTATCGTGAGGTGTATGATTACACTGACAATCCCACACCGGCTGACACTCCCAGTGCAGTGCTGAGGAAGTACCGCACTGTCGGAGGTGCTGTCTTTTGGAACAGACATTAAACCGAGGCCCCGTCTGCTTTCCCAGGTGGATGTAAAAGATCCCATGACACTATTTCAAAGAAGTGGATAAAACCTCTATCCAAATGCTCAAAGAGACTAGGAAGGAGCTAGCACAGGCACTAGTTTATATACCTAATAAAAATTCCCCAGAAGATGGGATGTGCCTGAGGACTGGCAGACAGCTAATGTTGTTCCTAGATACAAAAAGCGAGGCTTCCTACATTACAACAGCGACTGCACCTCAAAAAGTACTTAATTGGATCAAAGCGCTTTGGGACGTCCTGAGGTGGTGAAAGGCGCTATATAAATGCAAGTCTTTCTTTTGTAGAACTAAACCTGGGAACTATAGCCCAGTCAGCTTAACGTCAGTGATAGGAAAGGTACTGGAATCCACACTAAAAGAAGTGATGGAAGATCATCTAGCGACAGAAATATAATTTTAAAAAGTCAGCATTAATTCTGAAAGGCTATGTCATTCTTAACTAACCTGATAGAATTCTTTGATGAGGTAATGGAAAGCGTAGACAAGGGTAATGCGCTAGATGTCACATACTTGGATTTTCAAAAGGCCTTTGATAAGGTACCATATGGTAAGCTCAACACAAAGGTTAAGGCATATGGAGTCAGGACAAATAGCTGAATGGATAGCAAATTGACTAAAAAGTAGAAAGCAGAGAGTAGGGGTAAAGGGTAGTTATTCAGATTTGAAGAAGGTAGAAACATAGAAGATAGGAGCAGGAGTAGGCCATTCGGCCCCTCGAGCCTGCTCCGCCATTCAATGAGATCATGGCTGATCATCCAAATTCAGTACCCTGTCCCTGCTTTCTCCCCATATCCCTTGATCCCTTTAGCCTTAAGAAATATATCCAACTCCTTCTTGAATATATTTAATGAATTGGCCTCCACCGCCCTCTGTGGTAGAAAATTCCACAGATTCACCACTCTCTGGGTGAAGAAATTCCTCCTCATCTCAGTCCTAAATGGCTTACCCCTTATCCTTAGACTATGACCCCTAGTTCTGGACTCCCCGGCCATCGGGAACATCCTTCCTGCACCTAGTCTGTTCAGGCCTGACAGAATTTTATAGGTTTCGATGAGATCCCCTCTCAATCTTCTGAACTCCAGTGAGTACAAGCCCAATCGACCCAATCTCTCCTCATACGTCATTCCTGCCATCCCAGGTATCAGTCTGGTGAATCTTCGCTGCACTCTCTCCATGGCAAGAACATCCTTCCTCAGATAAGGCGACCAAAACTGCACACAATACTCAAGGTGCGGTCTCACCAAGGCCCTGTACAACTGCAGTAGGACATCCTTGTTCCTGTACTCGAACCCTCTTGCTACGAAGGCCAACATACCATTTGCCTTCTTAACCACCTGCTGCACCTGCAGGCTTACCTTCAGCGACGTGCACAAGAACACCCAGGTCTCTTTGCACTTCCCCTTCTCCCAATCTGTTGCCATTCAAATAATAATCTGCCTTCCTGTTTTTGCCACCAAAGTGGATAACCTCACATTTCCACATTATAGTGCATTTGCCATGTTTCTGCCCAATCACCCAACCTGTCCAAATCGTACTGGAGTTTCACGACATCCTCCTCACAGCATACCCTCTCACCCAGCTTTGTGTCATCTGCAAATTTGGAGATACTACATCCAATTCCCTCGTCCAGATCATTAATATATATTGTGAACAGCTGGGGTCCTAGGACCGATCCTTGCGGTACCCCACTAGTCACTGCCTGCCACTCGGAAAACGACCCATTTATTCCAACTCTTTGCTTTCTATCTGCCAACCAGTTCTCTATCCAAGTCAATACCTTGCCCCCAATCCCATGTGCCTTAATTTTACAAGCTAATCTCTTATGCGGGACCTTATCGAAAGCCTTCTGAAAGTCCAAATACACCACATCCACTGGTTCTCCCTTATCTATTTTACCAGTTACATCCTCAAAAAATTCCAGTAGATTAGTCAAGCACGATTTACCTTTTGTAAATCCATGTTGACTTTGTCCGATCCTGTCACTGCTTTCCAAGTGCTCTGCTATTACATCTTTTATAATGGACTCTAGCATTTTCCCCACTACCGATGTCAGGCTTTTTCTCTACCACCTTTTTTGAATAGTGGGGTAACATTAGCTACCCTCCAATCCATGGGTACTGTTCCAGAGTCTATTGAGTTCTGGAAGATGACCAGCAATACTATCTCCAGGGCCACTTCCTTAAGTACCCTAGGATGTAGATTATCAGGCCCTGGGGATTTATTGGCCTTCAATCCCGTCAACTTTCCCTACACCATTTCCCTACAAATACTGATTTCTTTCAGTTCCTCCCTCTCATTAGACCCTATGTCCCCCGACATCTCTGGGAGGTTATTTGTGTCCTCCTTTGTGAAGACAGAACCAAAATATGTATTTAGTTGGTCTGCCATTTCTTTGTTCCCCATTATAAATTCCCCTGATTCTGACTGCAAGGGACCTACACTTGACTTCACCAATCTTTTTCTCTTCACATATCTATAAAAGCTTTTACAGTCAGTTTTTATGTTCCCTGCAAGCTTACTTTCATAATCTATTTTCCCCCTCTTAATTAATCCCTTTGTCCTCCTTTGCTGAATCCTAAACTGCTCCCAATCCTCAGGTTTGCTGCTTTTTTTGGCCAATTTATATGTCCTCTCCTTGGATCTTATGCTATCCCTAACTTCCCTTGTTAGCCACGGTTAAGTCACCTTTTTTTATTTATTTTTATGCCAAACTGGGATAAACAAATTCTGTAGTTCATCCGTGTGATCTTTGAATGTTTGCCATTGCCTATCCACCGTCAACCCTTTGAGTGACATTACCCAATCAATCCTACCCAACTCGCGTCTCATACCATCATAGTTCCCTTTATTTAAATTCAGGACCTTAGTCTCTGAGTCAACTACTTTACTCTCCATCTTAATGAAGAATTCTATCATATTATGATCGCTCTGACCCAAGGGGCCTCGCACAACAAGATTGCTAATGAAGCCTTTCTTATTGCATAATACCCAGTCTAAGATGGCCTGATCCCTAGTTGGTTCCTCGACATATTGGTCCAGGAAACCATCCCGTATACACTCCAGGAATTACTCCTCCACAGTATTGTTACTAATTTGGTTAGCCCAATCTATATGTAGATTAAAGTCACCCATGATGACTGCTGTGCCCTTATTGCACGCTTCTCTAATTTCCCTTTTAATGCCATCCCCAACCTCCGCATTACTGTTTGGAGGTCTATACACCACTCCCACTAATGTTTTCTGCCCTTTGGTATTTCTCAGTTCTACCCATACAGATTCCACATCATCAGAGCTAATATCCTTCCTTACAATTGTGTTAATCCCCTCTTTAACCAGCAATGCTACCCCACCTCCTTTTCCTTTTTGCCTATCTTTCCTGAATATTGAATACCCCTGGATGTTGAGTTCCCAGCCTTGGTCCCCCTGGAGCCATGTTTCCATAATTCCAATCATATCATATTCATTTACCTCTATTTGCACTGCTAATTCATCCACCTTATTACAAATGCACCTTGCATTAAGACACAAAGCCTTCAGGCTTGTTTTTTTAACACTCTTAGACCTTTTAGAATTATTATTTACTGTGGCCATGTTTGTTTTAAACCCTTGATTTCTCTGATTGCCACCTTTGTTTTTCCCCTTCCTGTCTTTTGCTTCTCTCCTTGTTTCCCTTTCCTTTGCCTCCCTGCTCAGGTTCCCAACCCCCTGCCATTTTAGTTTAAACCCTCCCCCACAGCACTAGCAAACACTCCCCCAAGGACATCGGTCCCGGTCCTGCCCAGGTGCAGACCATCTGGTTTGTACTGGTCCCACCTCCCCCAGAACCGGTTCCAATGTCCCAGGAATTTGAATCCCTCCCCCCTTGCACCATTCCTCTAGCCACGTATTCATTTGAAGTATCCTTCTATTTCTACTCTGACTAGCACGTGGCACTGGTAGCAATCCTGACATTACTACCTTTGAGGTCCAATTTTTTAATTTACCTCCTAACTCCCTATATTCAGCTTTTAGGACCTCATCCCGTTCTTTACCTATATCGTTGGTACCTATATGCACCACGACAACTGGCTGTTCACCCTCCCTTTCCAAAATTTTCTGCAGCTTCTCCGAGACATCCTTGACCCTTGCACCAGGGAGGCAACACACCATCCTGGAGTCTTGTTTGCTGTCGCAGAAACGCCTATCTATTCCCCTTACAATAGAATCCCCTATCACTATAGCTCTACCCCTCTTTTTCCTCCCGTCCTGTGCAGCAGAACCACCCCTGGTGCCAGGAGGTTGGCTGCTGCTGCCTTCCCCTGTTAAGCCATAGAGTCATAGGGCTAGATTTTCAGTATAGGCAGTTTTGGGGCGCTAACCTTAGCGCCCGCCCGAAGTTAGCGCCCGCCCCAAAGTAGCGCCCCGTTGCCGGGAATTCAGTGGCTTCGCCCTAAGAGGTTGGTGGAGCGCTAAAAGAGGCGTTCCACTACTCTCTTTAGGCGCTAAGCCGGCGGTCCAGAGGGATAGCGCCCAGGCGGGGCGCAGCACGGGTGCGGTCATTTTTGCACTGACAGCAGACCCCGTGGTGCCGACCAGCTCTTAAAGGGGGAAGGGACGAATTGGTCTGCTGCCACGCCCTGCACACTGCAGCCTTGCAAAAAGGCCTCAACACTACTGCTCAGCCCCAGGGAGTCATGGCAACGCCAGAGAAGGCCCGTCAGCGTGCCCTGCGCTTCTCAGAGGGTGATCTGGACATCATGGTCACAGCTCTGGAGGTGAGGCGCAAGATCTTGTTTCCAGACAGTGGGAGGAATCCAACCCACCACGACTACACCAAAGCCTGGAAGCAGATCGCCCAGAGGGTGACGTTCACCGGCGAGGCCCCCAGGACCCACACACAATGCCGTAAGAAGTACAACGATCTGACCAGGATTGTGAGGGTGAGTAGCCTTTCCAGTCTCCTCCTCATTCTTGCATGTACACCTGACATGATGGGCAAAGGGACCTGAAAGTCCTTTTGGCCAGCCCTCAGCCAGCAGCATTGGGACAGTCATGAGCATCAAATGGCCATTCGGCACTCTACACTTTGGCCAAGCTATTCCACCATGGGAGGCAGTGGACAGTACATCAGGGCTTCACTCTGTCCAAGCTATTCCACCATGGGAGGCAGTGCACACTACATCAGGGCTTCACTCTGTCCAAGCTATTCCACCATGGGAGGCAGTGCACACTACATCAGGGCTTCACTCTGTCCAAGCTATTCCACCATGGGAGGCAGTGCACACTACATCAGGGCTTCACTGCGCACTTACAGCCCGTCCTTTCTCTTGCAGGCTAAAGTAGCGTTTAATCGCCAGGCCCGTGCCAGGGGTGGCCGCGCCAAGCTGCAGAAGCTCACTCAGCTGGAGGAGCGCGTGTGTGTGCTCATGGGAGCACGTGTGATTGTCCCCACAGCGTGCGGTGTATCCGACCCTCCACTGCCCGGCAATGGTAAGGACCTCGCCTTTTGGCCCTCTCGCGTCGCACTTGCCCATCCGAGCTACCTCCTTTGCCACTGTCCCACCAATGCGCTGAATCCCACCAGTCCTAACTCCCTCGCTGACGCCGTCTCCTCACTCTGAAGCTACTCTTGTGCATTCCTGCTTTCAGCTGGTGACGACCAGGACCCTGAGGCTGCCAGTGACAGCACCTCCAACCAGGAGGAGGAGGAGGAGCAAGCCGGACCTTCGGGGGAACAGTCACGTCCCGCAGGAGAGGAGGAAATGCTCGACACCTCCTCACTGGACGAGTGCCTGGAGGAACTGTCGCAGGGCAATGCAGCTTCTGGGACCAGTGGCGTCCAGCCACCCAGCAGCCGTGCGCGTGGCCCGCGGCCTTCCCCCCAAAGGGGGGAAGGATCAGAGGGGAGTGCTGCTGCTCGGCACACTCGCCGTCACCAACGCGGCAAGGGTCCCCTAGTTCGGCCCCCTCCTCCCCAGCGGGAGAGTCGCGACTCCAGTCCGGACACCTTCACTTCGGAGGAGGTGCGGAAGCTCGATCAGATGGCCGACGACTCGGACCGGCGCCACACGGAGCTCATGAGCGTGGTGGGGCGCATGCCTGAGGCCATCGAGTCGCTGGCGACCAGTGTGCGCGAGTTCGGGGCAGCAACTGCCGCGACTGGCCGCATGCTAACTGATGCCGTCAAGACCCTGGCGGATGTGATGCGCGCGCACACCAGGACCACAGGGCCACTCACTGCTGCCACACGCGCTGTCTCAGGCAGGCATCGCCAGGGCAGGCGCCGCGCTGGACCATCCCAGCAAGCCGGCCGTCGGCTGATTGCTGCGGATCCTGCAGTGCGGGCCCGGCCGAGTGCCACCGCGCCACAGCACCAGCCAGCGCATCCCAGACGCCTGCTGGCCCACATTGCGCCATCCGTCGCCGCCATTCCCCCTCTGGGCCGTCAAGGGCAAGCGGCTGCAGCTGATGGTGGCCAGGCTCAGGTGCGCCACTCAGGAGACGGCCCCTCGAGGCCCAAACGCCGTGTAGGCCGCCCCCCAGCGGCATCTGGTGGAAGGGCATCTGAGCCTCAGGCGCCTTCCCCCAGCCTCGCAGCAGCCACTGGGCAGAGCTTGCGAAGGAGCAGCAGGCAGGGCAGGGGAGGCAAAATGCTGGCCAAGGTCTCGCCCTCGCGGGCCACTCAGTAGAGGGTGTGGCCAGCTTTCCTTTAATATGGCGGTGGCCATCTTTATTTTGCCCATGGTTGTGCTTTTGGAGGGCTTTTTTTTTGCGTTAGGCCGACGTTGAGGCCCGGTTTCAATAAAGGTGGAGTGGCTCCTCCCCAGTTTGTGGGAGTGAGTCGTTTGTTGGGCTTTTTGTGGGGCCCGTTTATTGTTTTTGGGGATTCATGTGGGAAGGGCTTTTCATTTTTGTTTAATAAAAAATTATCTTTATTCATGCAGTCTCCATGGTTGTTCTTCTTAGTGTTTGTTGGCTTCGCCGGCTGAGGGCTTGCGGAGCGGCTGCATTCATCTTCCCTCATGGCCCCTGGCCATTCCCTGACAGGGGGCTTAGAAGTACCGTGTAATAAGGTGGCGTCGTGCGGCCCTTGGCCCTGGTCGCTCCCTCCTGGGAACGTACTCCTGCTCCTCCTCCTCCTCCTCCTCATGCTCCTCCTGCTCCTCCTCCTGAGGTGCTGGTCCAATGTCAGGTGGCAGTGCCTGAGTCCTGCGGATAGCCAGGTTGTGTAGCATGCAGCAAACCACCACAAATTGGGAGACCCGGTCCGGCGAATACTGGAGAGCTCCTCCGGAGCGATCAAGGCAGCGGAACCGCTGCTTGAGGACCCCAATAGTTAGCTCGATGATGTTGCGGGTGGTTTGATGGCTCTCGTTGTAGGCCTCTTCAGCAGCGGTCCTGGGCGCGCGGAGCGGGGTCATGAGCCAGGTGCACAAAGGATAGCCTTTGTCCCCGAGTAGCCATCCTCTTGGGGGAGGCTGTGCCTGGAACATGTCATGCACAGTACTCTGCCGCAGGATAAAGGCATCGTGGCTGCTGCCTGGGAAGCTGGCATTGACTGCCATGATGCGCTGCTTGTGGTCACAGACCAGCTGCACATTCAGAGAATGGTAGCCCTTCCTGTTGCGATAGTGCTCGCCATGCTCCAGAGGGGCCCGCAAAGCCACATGCGTACAGTCAATGGCGCCCTGCACCAAGGGGAATTCCCCGAGTCTGGAAAATCCCAATGCGCGCTGATGCTGGCTCTCCAGGGCCATGGGGAAGGAGATGAATTGGCTTCTCCTTCTGAACAGTGCTTCGGTCACCTGGCGGATGCAGCGATGCGCGCCGTACTGGGAGATGTTTGCTATGTCCCCAGCAGCGTATTGGAAGGAGCCGGTGGCATAGAAGTTCAATGCCACTGTCACCTTCACTTCCACCGACAGAGACGTCCTGCACCTGAGCTTTGGCCGCAGATCTCGGCGAAGCAGGTGGCAGATCTCTGCAATCACCCCCTTCCGGAATCGGAGCCTTTTAACACATCGCGCGGCACTCATGTTTAGGTAGGAGCGCTGCTGGCGGTATAGCCTGACTGGGTAAGGCCTACGTGGCCGACGCCTGTAGCCCCCTCTGCCTCTAGCCAGGGCTGCCCCTCTCACAATGCGTCTGCGAGCCCTACGGACATGGAGCTGCAGCTCCGCGTTGGCACCCCATGCAACCCCCATCAAATCCTGGCAAACACTCTAATTTCCAAATGGCCACTTGCAGCGCTGTTGCCTGAGTCCAAAAATACCTGGCTCTTGCTGCTTGAAACCAGTTAGCTATCCTCCTTGTTGTGTCTCCAGAAATGCGTTGCACAAGACTGTTTTCTGAAATAATGGATGGCCTTTATACTGGAGAGGACGTTCCCTTTAATTAGCGCCCCCCGGGGCCCGCGCTGGTTGTGTTGCGTTCCTTTTTCCAAACGCTCCGGCCGCCCGCCGCACAATGGGGCGGTCCGACTGAAGTTTGCAATCGGGGCGGCCAAAGGGCGTTGCACGAGGATGTGACGTCATTTTCTGCGCGCGCATCCGGGCGGGCGCTAAACTTTGCGCCGGCGCTAACGGGCAACTTAATTTGGGGCGGGGCGCAAACTGCGCTGCGCCCGGGCGCTACACGCATAGCGCCCGGAAATCACTTCTCTTAAGGCGCTAACTGCTGGCGCAAGCAACTGAAAATCTAGCCCATAGAGTTTTACAGCACAGAAAGAGGCCCTTCGGCCCATCGTGTCTGCGCCGCCCATCCATCCCTGTCCAGTCTAATCCCATTTTCCAGCATTTGGTCCATAGCCTTGTATGCAATGGCATTTCAAGTGCTCATCCAAATGCTTCTTGAATGTTGTGAGGGTTCCTGCCTCTACCACCCTTTTAGGCATTGAGTTCCACATTCCAACCACCCTCTGGGTGAAAAAGTTCCTCCTCAAATCCCCTCTAAATCTCCTGCCCCTTACCCTGAATCTATGCCCCCTTGTTATTGACCCCCCTACTAAGGGGAAAAGTTCCTCTTTGTCTACCCTATCAATGCCCCTCATCATTTTGAACACCTCAATCAGGTCCCCCCTCAGCCTTCTTTGCTCCAAGGAAAACAACCCCAGCCTGTTTAGTCTTTCTTCATAGCTGAGGCGCTCCATCCCAGGTAACATCCTGGTGAATCTTCTCTGCACCCTCTCCAAAGCAATCACATCCTTCCTATAGTGAGGTGACCAGAACTGCACACAGTACTCCAGCTGTGGCCTCACCAGCGTTTTGTACAGCTCCATCATAACCTCCCTGCTCTTATATTCTATGCCTCGGCTAATGAAGGCAAGTATCCCATATGCCTTTTTAACCACCTTATCTACCTGTTCCGCTGCCTTCAGGGATCTATGTACATGTACACCAAGGTCCCTCTGACCCTCTGTACTTCCTAGGGTCCTACCACTCATTGTGTATTCCCTTGCCTTATTTGTCCATCCAAAATGCATCACCTCGCACTTTTCAGGGTTAAATTCCATTTGCCACTTTTCCGCCCATCTGACCAACCCGTTTATATCGTCCTGTAGCCTGAGGCTTTCCTCCTCGCAATTTACCACCCCACCAATTTTCGTGTCATCTGCGAACTTACTGATCATACCTTTTACATTCTCATCCAAATCATTTATGTAGATCACAAACAACAAGGGACCCAGCACCGATCCCTGAGGTACCCCACTGGACACAGGCTTCCAGTCACAAAAGCAACCTTCGACCATCACCCTCTGCCTCCTGCCACTCAGCCAGTTTAGGATCCAACGCGCCAAGGCACCCTGGATCCCATGGGCTCTTACCTTCTTGACCAGTCTCCTATGCGGGACTTTGTCAAAAGCTTTACTGAAGTCCATGTAAACCACATCCACAGCATTTCCCTCATCCACCCCCCTAGTCACCCCCTCGAAAAATTCAATCAGATTTGTCAGACATGATTTACCCTTGACAAAGCCATGCTGACTATCCCCGATTAATCCTTGCCTCTCCAAGTGGAGACTAATTTTGTCCCTCAGAATTTTTCCCCCCCCAACAGTATCCAAAACAGTATAACAGTGGTGTTCCACAAGGGACCACTGTTATTCATAATTTATATTAATTATTTGGACTTAGGAACAAGTAACTCAATATCAAAATTTGCAGATGACAACGAGAACAGTAGTGTAGTGGTAATGTCACTGGGCTAGTAATCCAGAGGCCTGGACTATTGATCCAGAGACGTGAGTTCAAATCCTACCACAGCAGCTGGGGAATTTAAATTCAGTTAGTTAAATAAATCTGGAATAAAAGCTAGTACCAGTAATGGTAACCATGAAACTATCGGATTGTCGTAAAAACCCATCTGGTTCACTAATGTCCTTTAGGGAAGGAAATCTGCCGCCCTTACCCGGTCTGGCCTATATGTGACTCCAGACCCACAGCAATGTGGTTGACTCTTAACTGCCCTCTGAAATGGCCTAGCAAGCCACTCAGCTGTAACAAACCGCTACGAAACAAAATAATATGAATGAAACCAGACGGACCACCCGACATCGACCTCCGCACCGGCTACGGACATGGCAATGGCACACCCAGCCCAGTCAACCCGGCAAAGTCTTCCTCACCAACATCTGGGGACTTGTGCCAAAATTGGGAGAGCTGTCCCACAGACTAGTCAAGCAACAGCCTGACATAGTCATTCTCACAGAATCATACCTTTCAGCCAATGTCCCAGACTCCTCCATCACCATCCCTGGGTATGTCCTGTCTCACCGGCAGGGGTGGCGGCACAGCGGTATACAGTCGGGAAGGAGTGGCCCTGGGAGTCCTCAACATTGACTCCGGAAACCATGAATTCTCATGGCTTCAGGTCAAGCATGGACAAGGAAACCTCCTGCTGATTACCACCTACTGCCCTCCCTCAGCTGATGAATCAGTACTCCGCCATGTTGAACACCACTTGGAAGAAGCACTGAGAGTAGCAAGGGCACAGAATGTACTCTGGCTGGGGGACTTCAATGTCCATCACCAAGAGTGGACTACTGGCCGAGCTGGCCGAGCCCTGAAGGACATATAACATTCACTAATGTTAATAGTCAGAGACCCCACTGGTCCCCACTCGAGTTTTTCACTTCCCGTGGTTAATTGTTGTCAGAGGTACCTCCCTTACTTTACTCTCGCAGAGTGAGATGGTACTTGCAACCGCAGTTGTCAGAGGTACCTCTCTTGCTTTACTCTCGCAGAGTGAGATGGTACTTGCAACAATTTTGTTCGGGTAATTTGTTGTCAGAGGTATGCTTAGCACTACTTGCAACTGGAGTTCTCAGAGGTATGCTTAAACTTTCTGCACTACTTGCAACTCGAGCTGTCAGAGGTATGCTTTAGACTTTTACTCCAAAGTTAACGCACTACTTGCAACTCATACCACGCCTATACTTCCGCTTGACTTATCATTTCAAACCTTTTAGTTCTTTGATTCCAAAGGGGGCGGTGGACACGAGACGGTGTTGCCTTGCCCTAACTGTATGTGGTATTTAAAAGTACTCACGTTTTTGGCTCAGCTTCACTTGCCCGTGCCTCCCGTCTGTGTGGATCCTGTTCCTGATGCCAATTGTTGTGGAGTATTTTAAATCAACACTCAACACAAGGTTTTTAGATCGATAGTCAAGTTGTCTTTATTACACCAGTGGGGAGACAGCCTACTCTGTCTTAGCCAGACTTCTCCAAATTGGTACAGCAAACACTACATTTTTATACATTACAATACACATGTCCAGCTCATGCAAAATTCATTCCTGCCACCTGATTGGACCTTGGCCCGCATGCATCTTTACTGATTGGTTGCCTATGCCGCGTTACATTAAAGTACCGCCTTTATTATCAGAAAAGTATATGTCCGTTATCCCACAAGCTGTTGTTGCACCTATGACCTTTGTTTTTGCCAGATGGGGTCTCATCAACATTGTACTTCTGACTCATTGTCCTCCTTTCCTGCCTCTCTGGGCCTCTTTACTTCCAACCCATTGTTTTACTTCCCTGCCAGAACAGAACTTACATCCTCTAGGCCTCTTATGGTCCAACATCCGACTATTTGCAATTGTCTCTAAGTGACACAATATGCAGTCGTTAATCATTCTAACACCAGTGCTTAGGTTATCTCAACTGCCAGTTCAGCAATTTAGAAAAAGTTTACTATTGCAAAGACCTATTACTGTCTTTATTACACCATTCAGTCAAACTGCCAGATGTCAGTTTAACTCTTTCCCTACTGCAGTGGCATGAAGGAGCCCTAGTAAAACTGAAGTCAATGGGAATCGGGGGGAAAAACTCTCCACTGGCTGGAGTTATACCTAGCACAAAGGAAGATGGTTGTGCTGATTGAAGATCAATCATCTTGGATGTAATCTCTCCAAATTTGCAGACGACACAAAGCTGGGTGGGAGGGTATGCTGTGAGGAGGATGTCGGGAAACTCCAGTACGATTTGGACAGGTTGGGTGATTGGGCAGAAACATGGCAAATGCACTATGATGTGGATAAATGTGAGGTTATCCACTTTGGTGGCAAAAACAGGAAGGCAGATTATTATCTGAACGGCAATAGATTGGGAGAAGGGGAAGTGCAACGAGACCTGGGTGTCCTTGAGCACCAGTCGCTGAAGGTAAGCATGCAGGTGCAGCAGGTGGTTAAGAAGGCAAATGGTATGTTGGCCTTCGTAGCAAGAGGGTTCGAGTACAGGAACAAGGATGTCTTGCTACAGTTGTACAGGGCCTTGGTGAGACCGCACCTTGAGTATTGTGTGCAGTTTTGGTCACCATACCTGAGGAAGGACGTTCTTGCCATGGAGGGAGTGCAGCGAAGATTCACCAGGCTGATACCTGGGATGGCAGGAATGACGTATGAGGAGAGATTGTGTCGATTGGGCTTATACTCACTGGAGTTTAGAAGATTGAGAGGGGATCTCATCGAAACCTATAAAATTCTGTCAGGTCTGGACAGACTAGATGCAGGAAGGATGTTTCTGATGGCCGGGGAGTCCAGAACCAGGGGTCATAGTCTAAGGATAAGGGGTAAGCCATTTAGGACTGAAATGAGGAGGAATTTCTTCACCCAGAGAGTGGTGAACCTGTGGAATTCTCTGCCACAGAGGGCGGTGGAGGCCAGTTCATTAAATATATTCAAGAAAGAGTTGGATATGTTTCTTGAGGCTGAAGGGATCAAGGGATATGGGGAAAAGGCGGGGACAGGGTACTGAGTTTGGATGATCAGCCATGATCACATTGAATGGCGGAGCAGGCTCGAAGGGCAGAATGGCCTACTCCTGCTCCTATCTTCTATGTTTCTATGTATCACAGCTCCAGGACATCGCTGCAGGAGTTCCTCAGGGCAGTGTCCTAGACCCAACCATCTTCAGCTGCTTCATCAATGACCTTCCCTCCAACATAAGGTCAAAAATGGGGATGTTCGCTGATGACTGCACAGTGTTCAGTGCCATTCACAACTCCTCAGATAATGAAGCAGTCCATGCCCGCATGCAACAAGACCTGGACGACGTTCAGGCTTAGACTGATAAGTGGCAGGTAACATTCGCGCCACAGAAGTGCCAGGCAATGACTATCTCCAACAAGCGAGAGTCTAAACACCGCCCCTTGACACTCAATGGTATTACCATCACCGAATCCCCCACCATCAACATCCTGGTGGTCACCATTGACCAGAAACTTAACTGGACCAGCCACATAAATACTGTGGCAACAAGAGCAGATCAGAGGCTAGGTATTCTGCGGCGAGTGTCTCACCTGCTGACTCCCCAAAGCCTTTCTACCATCTACAAGGCACAAGTAAGGAGTGTGATGGAATACTCTCCACCTGCCTGGATGACTGCAGCTCCAACAACACTCAAGAAGCTCGACACCATCCAGGACAAAGCAGCCCGCTTCATTGGCACCCCATCTACCACCTTAAACATTCACTCCCTCCACCACTGGCGCACCGTGGCTGCAGTGTGTACCATCTACAAGATGCACTGCATCAACTCGCCAAGGCTTCTTCAGCAGCACCTCCCAAACCCACGACCTCTTCCACCTAGAAGGACAAGGGCAGCAGATGCATGGAAACACCACCACCTCCAATTTCCTCCATGTCACACATCATCCTGACTTAGAAGTATATCGCCAATCCTTCATCGTCGCTGGGTCAAAATCCTGGAACTCCCTACCTAACAGCACTGTGGGAGCACCTTCACCACATGGACTGCAGTGGTTGAAGAAGGTGACTCGCCACCACTTCCTCAAGGGCATATAGGGATGGGCAATAAATGCTGGCTTTGCCAGCGACGCCCACATCCCATAAAAACGAATTAAAAAAAATGATACCAAATCTGGGGGGTGGGGTGGGGTGGGGGGAGAGTTGTAGCTAACACTGAGTGTTATAAACAACCTTCTGTTGTTCACCTGAGTAGTAATGAATTCAGCCTTATGGCTATAATCGTTTTATTCTTTACCTTCAGCATAAAAAGCAATTTACAAGCGGAGTATAGTCACAGATAGAGCACGCAAACCTAGGCATGGGTCCTTCTCCTGCTGCTTGAACAAAGGAACAAGCTTATATTTATACACTGTTTTCTTATCAAACTGGTACTGCCATTGCCTAATAGTCCAGACACACAAGTCTACATTTTCTTCAACACACATCAACGATGTTAGATGCATGTGAAATGCCGTGGCCTTGCTTTGGTAAGTATAACCCTTCTAGCTTCCAGACATTCTTATCATAAACATAACATTTCTAATCTAAACATTCTATTATGAACATATCCAATGCTGGTTGGTTGTGAACACGGGCTGTTGCTAAGTGAAATCTGTATCTATCTTTCACACTCTCTCTCTAATGATGCCTTTTTTCCCCTATATTGAATGAACTAAACATGAACACCTTTCAGAAGCTGAATTAACCGAGTTCCATTTGCCAACACTGAGGAAGAATGTAACATAATACAAGTAGACATGAGAAAACTTACAGACTGGGCAGTGAAGTGGCAAATGAACTTTAACACAGAGAAATGTGAGGTGATGCACTTTGGTAGGAAAAATAATAGTATCACCTACACCTTAGAAAATAAGAAACTGAATGGGGTAGAAGAGCAAAAGTGATCTAGCGATACAGGTGAACAAATCATTAAAAGCAGCGTCACAGATCAGCAAAGAAATTAAAACTGCGAACAAAGCTCTGGGATTTATTTCTAGGGGTATAGAATTCAAAAGTAGCGAAGTTGACTAGTTGGGCCGAATGGCCTGTTTCTGTGCTATATATTCTGTGTGAAGGGTAGGGACATACTCCCGGTGTCCTGGTCAATATTAATCCCTCAACAACCATCTTAAAAAACCCAGATTAATAGGCAAAATACTACGGTTGCTGGAAATCTGAAATAAAAACACAAAAATTGCTGGAAACACTCAGCCGGTTAGGCAGCATCTGCGGAGAGAAAAGCATTTTAGTCAGAACAGGTCCAACACACTCTTGGCTGGCCTCCCACGTTCTATCCTATGTAAACTTGAGGTCATCCAAAACTCAGCTGCCTGTGTCCTAACTTGCACCAAGTCCTGTTCACCCATCACACCTGTGCCCGCTGACCTACATTGTCTCCCGGTTAAGCAATGTCTCGATTTCAAAATTCTCATCCTTGTTTTCAAATACCTCCTTGGCCTCGCCCCTCCCTATCGCTGTAATCTCCTCCAGACCCACAAATCCCCGGGATATCTGTGCTCCTCCAATTCTGGCCTCTTGTGCATCCCTCAACCATTGGCGGCCGTGCCTTCAACTGCCTGGGCCCTAAGCTCTGGAATTCCCTCCTTAACCTCTCCGCCTCTCTACCTCTCTTTCCTCCTTTAAGTGCTCCTTAAAACCTACCTCTTTGACCAAGCTTTTGGTCATCTGCCCTAATATCTCCTTATGTGGCTCAGTGTCAAATTTTTTGTCTTATAACGCTCCTGTGAAGCGCCTTGGACCATTTTACTACCTTAGGTTAGGTTAGGTTGATTGGCCATGATAAAAATTGACCCTTAGTGTTAAGGGGGATTAAATACGTGGGGTTACAGGGTTATGGGGATAGGGCTTGGGTGGGATGGCTGTCGGCGTAGGGACCGGGTGCTAGGGTTTGGATGATCAGCCATGATCTCGTTGAATGGCGGAGCAGGCTCGAGGGGCCGAATGACCTACTCCTGCTCCTATCTTCTATGTTTCTATGTTTCTATTAAAGTCGCTATGGGAATACAAGGTTTTTTTTATTCATTCACGGGATGTGGGCGTCGCTGACAAGGCCTACATTTATTGCCCATCCCTAATTGCCCTTGAGAAGGTGGTGGTGAGCCGCCTTCTTCAGCCGCTGCAGTCCGTGTGGTGAAGGTGCTCCCACAGTGCCGTTAGGGAGGGAGTTATGCCGGGTGGGCCATCTGGTTTTGTTCTTATTATTGCTTTTCGTAGAGGTTTGTTACAACTGAGTGGCTTGCTAGGTCATTTCAGAGGGCAGTTAAGAGTCAACCACATTGCTGTGGGTCTGGAGTCACATATAGGCCAGACCAGGTAAGGATGGCAGATTTCATTCCCTGAAGGACATTAGCGAACCAGATGGGTTTTTACAACAATCCGGTAGTTTCATGGTCAGCATTACTGACGCGAGCTTTTTAAAATGTAATTATCTGAATTTGAATTCCCCAGCTGCTGTGGTGGGATTTGAACTCACATCTCCAGATCATTAGCCCAGGCCTCTGGATTACTAGTCATAGAAACATAGAAGATAGGAGCAGGAGTAGGCCATTCGGCCCCTCGAGCCTGCTCCACCATTCAATGAGATCATGGCTGATCATCCAAATTCAGTACCCTGTCCCTGCCTTCTCCCCATATCCCTTGATCCCTTTAGCCTTAAGAAATATATCTAACTCCTTCTTGAATATATTTAATGAATTAGCCTCTACTGCCTTGTGTGGTAGAGAATTCCACAGGTTCACCACTCTCTGGGTGAAGAAATTCCTCCTCATCTCTGTCCTAAATGGCTTACCCCTTATCCTTAGACTGTGACCCCTGGTTCTGGACTCCCCCGCCATCAGGAACATCCTTCCTGCATCTAGTCTGTCTAGTCCTGTTAGAATTTTATAAGTTTCAATGAGATCCCCTCTCATTCTTCTAAACTCTAGCGAGTATAAGCCCAATCGACCCAATCTCTCCTCATACGTCATTCCTGCCATCCCAGGTATCAGCCTGGTGAATCTTCGCTGCACTCCCTCCATGGCAAGAACATCCTTCCTCAGATAAGGCGACCAAAACTGCACACAATACTCAAGATATGGTCTCACCAAGGCCCTGTACAACTGCAGCAAGACATCCTTGTTCCTGTACTCGAACCCTCTCCCTACGAAGGCCAACATACCATTTGCCTTCTTAACCGCCTGCTGCACCTGCATGCTTACCTTCAGCGACTGGTGCACAAGGACACCCAGGTCTCTTTGCACTTCCCCTTCTCCCAATCTATTGCCATTCAGATAATAATCTGCCTTCCTGTTTTTGACACCAAAGTGGATAACTTCGCATTTATCCACGTTATATTGCATCTGCCATGCTTCTGCCCAATCACCCAACCTGTCCAAATCATACTAGTCCAGTAACATACCACTATGCATACATATCATTGCTGTTTGTGGGATCTTGCTGTGTGCAAATCGGTAACCACCAATTTCCTTTGTGGGAGAGGGGTGGGGCTGAAGTTTGGAAACTCTCTTTCTGATAGGCTGCTTGCACCGTCCGTGAGCCGCATTCCAGCCAATGGACGCCTTCTAACAGGATTAGACAGACTAGATGCAGGAAGGATGTTCCCGATGGTCGGGGAGTCCAGAACCAGGGGTCACAGTCTAAGGATAAGGGGTAAGCCATTTAGGACTGAGATGAGGAGGAATTTCTTCACCCAGAGAGTGGTGAACCTGTGGAATTCTCTACCACACAGGGCAGTGGAGGCCAATTCATTAAATATATTCAAGAATGTGGAGATGCCGGTGTTGGATTGGGGTGGACAAATGTGAGAAGTCACACAACACCAGGTTATAGTCCAACAGCTTTATTTGAAATCACAAGCTTTCGGAGCGCTGCTCCTTCGTCAGATGACGTCACCTGACGAAGGAGCAGCGCTCCGAAAGCTTGTGATTTCAAATAAAGCTGTTGGACTATAACCTGGTGTTGTGTGATTTCTTACATATATTCAAGAGAAGGAGTTGGAGATATTTCTTAAGGCTAAAGGGATCAAGGGGTATGGGGAGAAGGCAGGGTCAGGGTACTGAGTTTGGATGATCAGCCATGATCTCATTGAATGGCCAACTCCTGCTCCTATCTAACAACAGAAAATCTCAGCAGGCCAGGCAACATCCGTGGAGAGAAATTAGAGTCGACGTTTCGGGTCGAAACCCTTTTTCAAAACTGGAAAGGAAATGAAATAGATCGAAGGCAGGGCTGCGATCGAGCAAAAGAAGTAAAGAGACATTAAGAGGTATTCAAAACCAGATGAGATGGTAATAGGACAGCGGAGACAAAAGGCGGCTCAGATTAGGTGTGAAGTGTACTGGCAGGACTCCACTGTCCTATTACCATCTCGTCTGGTTTTGAATACCTCTTAATGTCTCTTTACTTCTTTTGTTCTATCGCAGCCCTGCCTTCGATCTATTTCATTTCCTTTCCAGTCTTGACAAAGGGTTTTGACCCGAAACATTGACTCTAATTTCTCTCCACGGATGTTGCCTGGCCTGCTGAGTTTTTCCAGCATTTTCTGTTGGTATTTCGGATTTCCAGCATGTGCAGTATTTTGCTATCGTCCTGCTCCTATCTTCTGTGTTTCCTGCCACCTCCCATTCATGAATAAAAAGTAACCAGCAGAAGCAGCCAATGGGGGGGCGGAGGAGGCTGACGTGGCCCCGCCCCGTCACTATGGGGGGGGCGGGGACACTGAGCCGGAAGCAGCATGGTGGTGAAACACGTGGAGGACGCCAAGCAGTTGCAGAGCCTGTTGGACCAGACCGAGCGGCTGGTGGTGGTCATGTACTCGGCCGAGTGGTGCGGCAATTGCCGCATGATCCGGCCGCACTTCTACAACCTGTCCGAGCAGCTGGCCAACGTGGTCTTCGTCGAGGTGGACGTGGACGACGCCGAGCCGCTGGCCCGCTCGGCCGGCATCACCTGCATGCCCACCTTCCACTTCTACAGGCGCGCCACCAAGATGGGCGAGTTCTCGGGCACCAAGAGGGAGAAGCTGGAGCACCTGCTGGACGAGCTGCAGTGAGAAGTCAAACCCATTCCCCACACACACACACAGAGAAAAATAGAGAGAAAGCACAAAGAGGAAAAAAAATTAACTGACGTTTGAATTCTCTGCCTTGTGCAGGATTGCTCTGGATAAATAAATCTGCAATTTAAAAAAGAATACAAGCAGAGAAAGTAAGGGAGGCAATTTTTTTAATTCAGTCTTGGGCATCTCCATTTAATTCAATTCAATTTTATTTTCATATATGCAGCAGACTTGTACTGCACAATGAAATGTTGATTTTTACAAGTCCTCCCAACATTGGAATAAATATGGCATAGCAATGATAAAAATACTAATAGAAATACAGTAATAATAAATAAGACAACAGTAATAAATAATAAATTATTCGTTCATGAGTCTTATGGCCTGGGGGTAGAAGCTGTTTCGAAACCTGCTGGTACGAGACTTAGTTGCCCTGAGACTTATTTTAACCTAGCTATTTATTTGCTCATTTTCTTGTCTTTAAAATCCAGAATTTTTCAAGAACAGAGGAATTTTCACATGTAGTAATGAATTGTTTTCATCTTGAAAGGCAGCTTCTTGCAGAGCAAGCAATGCTATCCTGACATTGATTCAGACTGCGCTGACTTCTTGAACGCTACAATTGCGCCAGTTCTGATATAATTGAGTGGTTTGCGCGGCCATTTCAGAGGGCAGTTAGGAGTCAATCACAATGGTTTATGGGCGTCAAATGGGATCTTAGAAAGACGTGGGTTATAAAGGGAAGCTTAGACACTAGTATTTTGGATTGGCGCTGGTTTGAAATGAGGCTTGTATTACACATTAAGAAAGAGTATATTTATATAGCGCATTTCATGTTCTCGGGATGTCTGATTGCTCAGTAGTAGACACTCTCGCCTCTCTGAGTCAGAAGGTTGAGGGTTCAAGTCCCACTCCAGAGAAAATCTAGGCTGACACTCCAGTACTGAGAGAGTGCTGCACTGTCGGAGGTGCCGCCTTTCGGATGAGGCGTTAAACCGAAGCCCCGTCTGCCCTCTCAGGTGGACGTGAAAGATCCCGTTGCACTATTTCAAAGAAGAGTT
Source organism: Somniosus microcephalus (assembly GCF_052327205.1). NCBI lineage: Eukaryota > Metazoa > Chordata > Chondrichthyes > Squaliformes > Somniosidae > Somniosus > Somniosus microcephalus. The sequence continues at coordinate 16,821,184 of NC_141020.1, read as the reverse complement.
CTCCCTGGTGGTCTGGCCAACTTTTATCCCTCAACCAACATCACTAAAATCTGGTCATTACGACATTGTTGTTTGTGGAAGCTTGCTGTTCGCAAATTGGCTGCTGTGTTTCTTACATTGGCTACACTTCAAAAGTACTTCATTGGCTGTAAAGTGCTTTGGGACATCCTGTGGTCGTGAAAGGTGCTACTGTACATGGGTGTCCTCGTACAGGAAACACAGAGTTAGCATGCAGGTACAGCAAGCAGTTAGGAAGGCAAATAGCATGTTGGCTTTTATTGCAATGGGTTGAGTACAAGAATAAGGAAGCCTTGCTACAATTGTATGGGGCTTTGGCGAGACCACACCTGGAGCACTGCGCACAGTTTAGGTTTCTTTATCTACGGAAGGATATACTTGCCTTGGAGGCGGTGCAACGAAGGTTCACTAGATTGATTCCTGGGATGAGAGGGTTGTCCTATGAGGAGAGATTGTGTAGATTGGGCCGATACTCTCTGGAGTTTAGAAGAATGAGAGGTGATCTCACTGAAACATACAAGATTCTGAGGGGGATTGAGAGGGTAGATGCTGAGAGGTTGTTTCCCCCTGGCTGGAGAGTCTAGAACTAGGGGGCACAGTCTCAGGATAAGGGGTCGGCCATTTAAGATTGAGCTAAGGAGGAATTTCTTCACTCAGAGGGTTGTGAATCTTTGGAGTTCTCTACCCCAAAGGGCTGAATCGTTGAGTATATTCAAGGCTGGGATTGATAGATGTTTGGATTCTAGGGGAATCAAGGGATGGAGATCAGGAGGTAAGTGGAGTTGAGGTCAAAGATCAACTATGATCTTATTGAATGGCAGAGCAGGCTCGAGGGGCCATGTGGTCTACTCCTGATCCTAATTCTTATGTTCTTACATAAATGCAAGTTCTTTTTACAGTCAATGAATTACTTTTTGATGTGTAGTCCCTGTCACTTGTAGGCTTGCTTCTGCGTAATGTCACTGTTACCTGGCGATTTGTAATCTTAAGCCTTCAGGTAAAAAATGTTGTGTTCTCCACCCCCACCGCCCCAAATACGTATCTCAATAGTGAGAGACTTGGGTGGCAAATCTGAAAGCATTCAAGGCTCAGGGCAGTCTTCATCAGAGTGCAGGAGGACTTAACGTGGTCCCATCACATCGACGTCATAACCAAGAAGGCATGCCAACGCCTGTTCTTCCTCAGGAGACTGAAGAAATTTGGAATGGCCCCCCAGATTCTCACCAACTTCTACCGGTGCACCATCGAGAGTATCCTGTCCGGCTGCATCACTACCTGGTATGGCAACTGCACCGCCACAGACCGCAAGGCTCTACAGATGGTGGTGAAAGCTGCACAACATACTATAGGAATTAAACTACCTGCTGTGCAGGATATCTACCCCGAGAGGTGCCGGGGGAAGGCCCTGAGAATCATTAAAGACACGAGCCACCCCAGCCACAACCTCTTCGCCCTGCTCCCGTCCGGTAAGAGATACCGAAGCATACGGTCTCGTACCAACAGGTTTCGAAACAGCTTCTACCCCCAGGCCATAAGACTCATGAACGAATAATTTATTATTATTTATTACTGTTTTATTTATTATTACTGTATTTCTATTAGTATTTTTATCATTGTTATGGTATATTTATTCCAATGTTGGGAGGACTCGTAAAAATCAACATTTCATTGTGCAGTACACACGTCTGCTGCATATATGACAAATAAAATTGAATTGAATTGAATTGAATTAAAGACATTCTGAAGTGAAAATTTGAGGTGGGCTGGTAGTCCTCTCCTAACCCGGCCCCTTTTCTGTTCCAACTTTCTCCTGAAAATCTGCCTCCTGCAGAATCCTGCCCAAGTCACCATTCATGATGTGTGAGTCCAGACAGTGAGTGTCGGCAGGGCATTCGACCACGCAATGCCATAATTCGCATCCACATACAGTTCCAGCAGTCAGGAACCCTAGCTGATTTTTTCCTCTTCCTTAACCCGGGGGTTCTGAGGTCAATTGTAGCTTCCCTACAAACACCCTGGGTCAGAGTATCACCAGCAGGAGATGAGCCAGGGACATTCTGAGCTGTATGACTTAGTGCTATATAAGGCAGGGCTTTGATTGAGTTTATTCGTTCATTATAAAGTGCTGACCCAAGTTTGTGATTGATTTTTGATCTAGTTTCTTTATTAACATATTTCTTGAACTAGGAACAGGAGTAGGCCATTCAGCCCCTCAAGCCTGTTCTGCCATTCAATTAATTCCAGACTGATACCTGGGATGGCAGGAATGACGTATGAGGAGAGATTGGGTCGATTGGGCTTATACTCGCTGGAGTTTAGAAGAATGAGAGGGGATCTCATTGACAATTATAAAATTCTGACAGGACTGGACAGACTAGATGCAGGAAGGATGTTCCCGATGGCGGGGGAGTCCAGAACCAGGGGTCACAGTCTAAGGATAAGGGGTAAGCCATTTAGGACAGAGATGAGGAGGAATTTCTTCACCCAGAGAGCGGTGAACCTGTGGAATTCTCTACCACAGAAGGCAGAAGAGGCCAATTCATTAAATATATTCAAGAAGGAGTTAGATATATTTCTTAAGGCTAAAGGGATCAAGGGATATGAGGAGAAGGCAGGGACAGGGTACTGAATTTGGATGATCAGCCATGATCTCATTGAATGGCGGAGCAGGCTCGAGGGGCCGAATGGCCTACTCCTGCTCCTATCTTCTATGTTTCTATGTAATTCATGGCTGATCTGTATTGTAACTTCATCTATCATAAATGCCAGCTAGCCGACTTATTGAGAAAGGAGAAACACTTCAAAGACCTCGGATAGGAGAGACCCCCATGTAGCATGCCTATTGGGACCAGGCTCAATGATGAGGGAAGCCAATGCACCCATCTAACTTAGTCTAGTATGAAACCCCATGATCCCACTTCTAAATTCTACTCGAATGATTCCCGAGTTGCTGCCCCACTCCCCTTCCTGGAGCCCATTCCAGATAGCGATCACTCTGCGTGACAAAGGCTTCCTGGTGTCAGTCCTGACCTCGCCTTTTGCCAACTGTTATGATTTAACTTGGAAAATTGGCCCAGATGAACCTTTTTTTTCAAAACAATGTTTTTAAGTATCTTGTATAACGCGCCAAGGAGATTTTCTAACTTTTCCTTGTCCTCTGACGCTGGAGGTCAGCTTTGTGGTCCTCCTCTCCACCAGTCAGGGTCTGGATGTTCCTCTTGTGCTTTGGCGACCCGAGCTAAACGCAATATTCAAGGTACAGGAAACTCTCGATTTACCGGCACCCAAACAGCCGGAAATCTCGGTTAACTGGCAAAATTCAGGAGTAGGTTCAGTAAAGTTTTTCTTCATATTAGTGTCCGTTTCTTGATTCTTGGCTGTGTAATCGGGCGTTCCTGCACTTGTTGCTAAGCAACAGGGACGCTTGGTCTGTGGCCGGGGTTCCTGCAGCTGCTGCTAAGCAACAGGGACGCTTGGTCTGTGGCCGGGGTTCCTGCAGCTGCTGCTAAGCAACAGGGAAGCCTGGATCTGTGGCCGTGTATGGGGCTCTCGTACCTTTTAACTATAACTCTCTGTAATCCGGACTTTTTGATAAACCGGCACCACGCCGGTCCCGTCGGTGCCGGATAAAAAAGAGTTTCCTGTACAGCACAACCAGAGCACTCTACACCTCCAGCGTGACAGCCTCGGTCTCTGATCCGCTCAAAATTAAATGTGTACTTAAAATTTATCCCTTTCACAAAAAAAAACTTCAGCGTATGCCACGTTATCCTCGCAAGGCTGGAAAAGAAGAGCAGTACCCTGACGCATCAACCCACAGTAAAAGAAAAATCAGCAATGTGCTAACAGAGAAAAGGGACTGACTGTTCCTTTACAGACACACAGCTGTTTATTGGAGGTGGTTTGCAAAGGCCTCGGGGTGTTTAATTTACAGTGAGTATTGATGCTCAAACATTTATGCAAGGTGTCAGGTTGGTGTTACTGTAACGATAGCAAAGTACTGCGGATGCTGGAAATCCGAAATAACAACAGAAAACGCTGGAAAAACTCAGCATAAGAAGTAGGAGCAGGAGTAGGCCATACGGCCCCTCGGGCCTGCTCCACCACTCAATAGGATCATGGCTGATCCGAACCTAGACTCACATCCACTTCCCTGCCCGCTCCCCATAACCCCTAATTCCCTTATCAGCTAGGAAACTGTCTATCTCCGTTTTAAATTTATTTAATGTCGCAGCTTCCACAGCTCTCTGGGGTAGCAAATTCCATAGATTTACTACCCTCTGAGTGAAGAAGTTTCTCCTCATCTCAGTTTTGAAAGGGCAACCCCTTATCCTAAGATTATGCCCCCGAGCTCTAGTCTCACCCATCAGTGGAAACATCCACCCGATCAAGCCCCCTCACAATCTTATATGTTTCGATAAGATCGCCTCTCATTCTTCTGAATTCCAATGAGTAGAGGCCCAACCTACTCAACCTTTCCTCATAAGTCAACCCCCTCATCTCCGGAATCAACCGAGTGAACCTTCTCTGAACTGCCTCGAGAGCAAGTATATCCTTTCTTAAATATGGAATATGGAAACCAAAACTGTACGCAGTATTCCAGGTGTGGCCTCACCAATACCCTGTATAACTGCAGCAAGACTTCCCTGCTTTTATACTCCGTTAACTCTGTTTCTCTCTCCACGGATGCTGCCCTAGCCTGCTGAGTTTTTCCAGTGTTTTCTGTTGTTATTTTGGTGTTACTGTAAACTAGGGTGCGGCTTATGGCTGACACCCCAATTACTGGTCCATCAAACCAGTCGTGCCCGTGTCAGTTTTTTGCAATTAAAGAAGTGTGAAAATGAGAGGCTGTGTGGATATATTATTTTTAAGTCTATTCACAGTTAACATCCCAGGGAATTCCCTGAAGAGGTGAAAATCCAGCAAGGTACACGCTGTGTTTGGCGATGAGTTGAGTATCGGCAGTGTGGAGAGACTAAAGAAGCTGAGATTGATCTCCTGCGAGAGTTACGGGAGGATCTGGTCGAGGTGTTCAGCATTGTGTGGGAGTTTGATAGCGTAAAAAAAGAAAAATTGTTTTCACTGGCAGGAGGGTCGGTAACCAGAGGACATTGTGGTTACGTTAAAGGTGCTATTTAAATGCAAGTTGTAGTTGTTGTTGACACAGATTTAAAGAGCCAGAGATTAGCAATGTTCCCTTTACTAAAAACAGAAAATGTTGGAAACACTCAGCAGGTCAGGCAGCATCTGTAGAGAGAGAAACAGAGTTAACGTTTCAGGTCGATGACCCTTCGTCAGAACTGGAAAAAGCTGGAGATGGAACAGGTTTTTAAGCAAGTGCTGGGGCGGGGAAAGGGGCGAGAAAAGAACAAAAGGGAAGGTCTGTGATAGGATGGAAGGCAGGAGAGATTAAGAGACGAGGGATGATCCCCTCTGACCTTCCCCTCTCTGAGCCCGAACGATCAGTCCTTCGCAAAGGCCTGAGCTTCATCCCCTTACGCCCCCATCTCAATGATTTCGAGCTCGGCACGACGCCGAGCTCTTTTTCCGTCGCCTTCATCTCCATGCCCACTTCTTTGGCCAGGAGTCTTCCCCCCGCACAACTGACCCGTTCTCCCGCTTTCAGAATTCTCGTTCTACCTGAACCCCTCCCTCTGGCCTCTTAACCGCTCTAGATCTTTTTATTGCGAACTGCCGGCGTGACATCGGCCGTCTCCATTTCTCTGCTCCCCTCACTCACTCCAACCTACCTCCCTCGGAACTTGCAGCACTCCATTCTCTCAGATCCAACCCCAACATTGTCATTAAACCTGCTGACAAGGGTGGTGCTGTTGTTGTTTGGCGAACCAACCTCTACCTAGCGGAAGCTGAACGCCAACTCTCCAACACCTCCTCCGACCTCCCCCTGGACCATGACCCTACTACTGAACATCAAGCTACTGTTTCCAAGACTGCCACTGACCTCATCTCTTCTGGAGATCTTCCCCCCGCTGCCACCAACCTCATAGTTCCCCAACCCCGCACAGCCCGCTTTTACCTCCTTCCCAAGATCCACAAACAGGACTGCCCTGGTAGACCCATAGTTTCAGCCTGTTCTTGTCCCACAGAACTTATCTTTTCCTATCTCGACTCTATTTTTTCTCCCCTTGTCCAGTCTCTTCCCACCTACATCCGCGACTCTTCAGACGCCCTCCGTCACTAACAGTTTCCAGTTTCCTGGCCCCAACCATCTCCTTTTCACCATGGACGTACAATCCCTCTACACCTCCATCCCCCACCAGGATGGCCTGAGGGCGCTCCGCTTCTTCCTTGAACAGAGACCCAACCAGTCCCCATCCACCGCCACCCTCCTCCGCCTGGCTGAACTTGTTTGCACATTGAACAACTTCTCCTCTGACTCCACTCACTTCCTCCAAATTAAAGGTGTTGCTATGGAAACCCGCATGGGTCCTAGCTATGCCTGCCTTTTCGTGGGATATGTGGAACATTCTTTGTTCCAGTCCTACTCAGGTCCCCTCCTTCACCACTTTTTCCGGTACATTGATGACTGTATCGGTGCCATTTCCTGCTCTCGCTTTGAACTAGAAAATTTCATTCACTTTGCTTCCAATTTACACCCCTGACCTTCGCATGGTCCATCTCCAACTCTTCCCTTCCCTTCCTCGACTTTTCGCTCCATCTCTGAGGATAGGCTATCGACAAACATCCACTATAAGCCCACTGACTCCCACAGCTACCTGGACTACACTTCCTCCCACCCCGCTTCCTGTAAGGACTCTATTCCATTCTCCCAGTTTCTCCGTCTCCGCCGCATCTGCTCTGACGATGCCACCTTCCACACCAGTGCTTCCAACATGTCTTCCTTTTTCCTCAACTGAGGATTCCCCTCTACTGTGGTTGACACAGCCCTTGACCGTGTCTGTTCTATTTCCCACACTTCTGCTCTCACTCCTTCCCCTCCCTCCCGGAACCACAATAGGGTTCCCCTTGCCCTCACCTTTCACAACACCAGCCTCCACATTCAACGGATCATCCTCTGCCATCTCCAGCGTGATCCCACCACCAAACACATCATCCCCTCACCTCCCCTTTCAGCATTCCGAAGGGACCGCTCCCTCCTCAACACCCTGGTCTACTCCTCTATCACCCCCAACACCCCTTTCCCTTCACCCGACACCTTCACGTGAAACTGCAGGAGATGCAACACATTCCCTTTTACCTCCTCCTTTCCCACTCTCCATGACCCCAAACACTCCTTCCAGGAGAAACAGCGACTTACTTGTACTTCTTGCAATTTAGTATACTGTATTTGCTGCTCACGATGCGGTCTCCTCTACATTGGGCGACCGCTTTGCGGAATACCTCAGTTCAGTCCGTAAGGGTGACCCCGAGCTTCCGGTCGCCTGTCACTTTAATTCTCCGCTCCACTCCCACTCTGACCACTCTGTCCTCGGGCTATTGCACCGTTCCAATGAAGCTCAACGTAAGCTCGAGGAACAGCACCTCATCTTTCGATTAGGCACTTTACAGCCTTCCGGACTCAACATCGAGTTCAACAATTTCAGATAATAATCTCTGCCCCGTCTTTTTTTCTCTCTCTCTCACATGGCTGCTGTCGATCATTCTGCCGGTGCCATTTACAATTCATCTGGAGCCATCTTTTGTTTCTTAACTTGTCCCATTACCATCTCCTTTTGCCTTGCACCATCGTCCCTTTGTCGCTTAATCTCTCCTGCCTTTCACCCGATCACAGACCTTCCCTTTTGTTCTTTCCTCCCCTCCCCCCTTTCCCTGCCCCTACACTTGCTTAAAAACCTGTTCCATCTCCAACTTTTTCCCGTTCTGACGAAGGGTCATCGACCTGAAACGTTAACTCTGTTTGACTCTCCACAGACGCTGCCTGACCCGCTGAGTGTTTCCAGCATTTTCTGTTTTTATTTCAGATTTCCGGCATCCGCAGTATTTTGCGTTTGTATTAATGTTCCCTTTAAGATGCGCGGCCACGCAGTGCTCCAGAGAACCCACACAGCCGGATTTTCAGTGCAAAAACCATGCGTGCGTGGTATTTTGAATGGCCCGCGCGGCACCAAGAAAAATTACAGGGAGCATTGGAGATGATCATTTTTTTTTTTTTTACGCAGAAAGTTGTTACGCTCTGGAATGCACTGCCTGAAAGCAGATTCAATAGTAACTTTAAAAGGGGAATGGGATATATACTTGAAAAGGAAAGATTTGCGGGAGAACTGGAACAAATTGGTTAGCTCTTTCAAAGCTATTTAGCTTATAAGTTTCACTTTGTTTTGTTCCAAATTATTAAAGAAAAAGAAAAAGATCTGTACTGTGTGGCCATGCCCACAAGGAACTGGATAGAGACAGACCAATCTCATTTCACACAGGATCTTTAGAGAGACACTCATCCCATCGATCTGAACCCAGGTCCCTGAGAAGAAATGCCCGGGCCTAACCCACTTCACCACCCAGTTACCCGCATCTGCTGTTTTTGTAAGAATCATAGAAACATAGAAGATAGGAGCAGGAGTAGGCCATTCGGCCCCTCGAGCCTGCTCCGCCATTCAATGAGATCATGGCTGATCATCCAAATTCAGTACCCTGTCCCTGCCTTCTCCCCATATCCCCTGATCCCTTTAGCCTCAAGAAATATATCCAACTCTTTCTTGAATATATTTAATGAATTGGCCTCCACCGCCCTCTGTGGCAGAGAATTCCACAGGTTCACCACTCTCTGGGTGAAGAAATTCCTCCTCATTTCTGTCCTAAATGGCTTACCCCTTATCCTTAGACTATGACCCCTGGTTCTGGACTCCCCGGCCATCCGAAACATCCTTCCTGCATCTAGTCTGTCCAGACCTGACAGAATTTTAAAGGTTTCGATGAGATCCCCTCTCAATCTTCTAAACTCCAGTGAGTATAAGCCCAATCGACACAATCTCTCCTCATACTTCATTCCTGCCATCCCAGGTATCAGTCTGGTGAATCTTCGCTGCACTCCCTCCATGGCAAGAACATCCTCCCTCAGGTAAGGTGACCAAAACTGCACACAATACTCAAGGTGTGGTCTCACCAAGGCCGTGTACAACTGCAGCAAGACATCCTTGTTCCTGTACTCGAACCCTCTTGCTACAAAGGCCAACATACCATTTGCCTTCTTAACCGCCTGCTGCACCTGCATGCTTACCTTCAGCGATATCATAAGCAATAATTTTTGCTTTAAAAAAAAAGTTACAATGATGATTGTGGCCGGGCTAATGAGCAGCTAGCACCTTACATGAGACACTGAATATTAGCGGGGAGTTGAGAACATCACAAGCCAGAAACTCGAAAGAAGCACATCTGTCAGTAACTGTCCCACCTCTCTGGTTCTTGATCTGACATCTCTTAAAAGACAAAAGCTGTGCATGGAAACTGGGTAAGAAGCATGTCACTCAGGACAAATGGATTTACATAGAAAATAGGAGCAGGAGTCGGCCATTCGGCCCCTCGAGCCTGCTCCGCCATTCAGTGAGATCATGGCTGATCATCCAAATTCAGTACCCTGTCCCTGCCTTCTCCCCATATCCCTTGATCCCTTTAGCCTGAAGAAATATATCTAACTCCTTCTTAAATATATTTAATGATTTGGCCTCAACTGCCTTCTGTGGTAGAGAATTCCACAGGTTCACCACTCTCTGGGTGAAGAAATCCCTCCTCATCTCTGTCCTAAATGGCTTACCCCTTATCCTTAGACTGTGACCCCTGGTTCTGGACGCCACTGCCATCGGGAACATCCTTCCTGCATCCAGTCTGTCTAGTCCTGTTAGAATTTTCTAAGTTTCAATGAGATCCCCTCTCATTCTTCTAAACTCCAGTGAGTATAAGCCCAATCGACACAATCTCTTCTCATACGTCATTCCTGCCATCCCAATCTTTGCTGCACTCCCTCCGTGGCAAGAACATCCTTCCTCAGATAAGGCGACCAAAACTGCACACAATACTCAAGGTGTGGTCTCACCAAGGCCCTGTACAACTGCAGCAAGACATCCTGCAGCAAGATTTCCTCCCCAATACGGTGCCACGCCATCCTGACTGACATTAATTGCAATATTTCCTGACAGACCTTGCTTAGGATCGACAGACTCCCGTTTGAAAATCCCAGGGCAAAGGTGATCAAGGCAGGGAAGTTTAGGCAGGGAATACCAGAGCTTAGGGTCGAGGCAGCTGAAGGCACGGCCACCAATGGTGGGGCGAAGGAAACTGGGGATGCCCAAGAGGCCAGAATTGGAGGAGTGCAGAGATCTGGGAGGATTGTAGGGCTGAAGGAAGTTACAGAGATTGGGAGAGACGAAGCGACGGAAGGATTTCAACACAAGGATGAGGATTTTAAATTTGAGTCGGACCAAGAGCCAATGTTGGACAGTGAGCGCGCGGGGGGGCGGGGGCGGGGGGTGGTCGACACATAAGCCGCTGAATTCCCACCTCCACCTTGGATTCAAAAATACCATTAAACCCCACAAACCCGGAGTCATCACATACAGCAGATCAAATGTCTCATGCACACTTTACCCATTTAGCACAGGGAGTAGAGCATTTCATGCTGATAGGGAGCGTCAATCGCCTGCGCCATGTACAGAGCACTGTGCCAGATTTCTGGAGGAGTTGGGACTGAGGACGTTTTTGCATTATACTTTTGAGACATTTGTACGGGTTTATTATTTTCTTAAATACTCTTAATTGTTCCTTTCCAAAGTATTACTGTTCAAATCCTTATTGACAAAAATGAAAGCTTGTTGTTGAATTTTGATCTGAATTCAATAAGTCCACTTTCCCTCTCAAAAGTAAGGACTTGTAGGTATTCGGGTTCACCAATTGTAGGTGTTGGACGAGTGCCTATCAAATAATCGAGGTCGACTCCAGGAGAACAATCAAATAGTTCTTTAATGCAAGAATTATCGAATTCCAACAGCTGGCTGAGATCGGTACAGGAGAGCCATTAAGTAGGTCTTAACCAGACGGAGACGCCACGAGGACTGACTAGTCAGTCCCGGGGATTGCGTCATGACGTCATCGCATTTTCCCGCGCTTGGGGCGGTCACGTGATGTGCAGCGTGACATCATCGCGTTTGCCCGCGCTTGGGGAGGTCACGTGATGTGCGACGTGATGTCATCACATTTGCCCGCATCATCGCGTTTACCCGCGTCATCGCGTTCCCAAAGGGGGAACGCCCCGCACAGGCAAACCGCATATATACATCGTTACATTAAAGGGAATTATGTACGGTAAGTAAGGGACACTCGGTGGTACTGCTACAGACTAATAATTGTTTTGAAAATAGGGAGAGGAAGTGGCAGAAACCTGATCGATCAGAAGGGTTTTGTTACGTCCAGCCTCAACTATTCCATTGATCTCACAGAAATCACAGAAACCCCACAGTGCAGATAGAGGCCATTTCGGCCCATCGAGCCTCCACCGACACATATCCCACTCGATCCCCGTAAACCCTACACCAACACATATCCCACCCTATCCCTGTAACCCCACGTATTTAATCCCCCCTAACACTAAGGGTCAATTTTTATCATGGCCAATCAACCTAACCCACACATCTTTGGACTGTGGGAGGAAACTGGAGCACCCGGAGAAAACCCACGCAAACACGGGGAGAATGTGCAAACTCCACACAGACAGTCGCCCGAGGCCGGATTCGAACCCGGGTCTCTGGCGCTGTGAGGCAACAGTGCTAACCACTATGCCACCGTGCTGCCACCGATCTCCTGGCCAGTCTCCCACCTTCCACCCTATATAAACTTGAGCTCATCTAAAACTCTGCTACCCGTATCCTATCACACAAGTCCTGTTCACCTAACCCCCCTGTGCTGAGCCACCAGCACATCTCATGTTCAAATCAATCCATCCATTGCCTCACCCCTTCCCTATCTCTGTAACCTCGTGCAGCCTTGCAACCGTCCCAGAACTCCGCGTTCTTCCAATTCTGGCCTCTTACACACCTCTAGTCTTTTTGTCCCACCATTCATGGCTATGCCTTCAGCCATAGAAACATAGAAGATAGGAGCAGGAGTAGGCCATTCGGCCCCTCGAGCCTGCTCCGCCATTCAATGCACTCATGGCTGATCATCCAAATTCAGTACCCGGTCCCTGCCTTCTCCCCCTATCCCTTGATCTCTTTAGCCTTAAGAAATATATCTAACTCCTTCTTGAATATATTTAATGAATTGGCCTCAACTGCCTTCTGTGGTAGAGAATTCCACAGGTTCACCACTCTCTGGGTGAAGAAATTCCTCCTCATCTCTGTCCTAAATGGCTTACCCCTTATCCTTAGACTATGACCCCTGGTTCTGGACTCCCCGACCATCGGGAACATCCTTCCTGCATCCAGTCTGTCTAGTCCTGTTAGAATTTTACAAGTTTCAATGAGATTCCCCTCTCATTCTTCTAAACTCCAGCGAGTATAAGCCCAATCGACCCAATCTCTCCTCATACGTCATTCCTGCCATCCCAGGTATCAGCCTGGTGAATCTTTGCTGCACTCCCTCCATGGCAAGAACATCCTTCCTCAGATAAGGCGACCAAGACTGCACACAATACTCGAGGTGTGGTCTCACCTAGGCCCTTTGCTCTGGAATTCCCTTCCCAAAACCCTCCGCATCACCTCTCTTGCTTTAAGACCCTCCTGAAAACCTACCTCTTTTGACCAAGCTTTTAGTTACCCCTCCTAATATCTCCTTTGGTTTGGTGTCAATCTTTGTCTCATGACGCTCCTATGAAGCTGTGGGACATTTTCCTACATTAAAGGCGCTATATAAAAGCACATTTTTAATCAGTTATCTACAATAGGATCCCACCAACAAGCATATCATCCCCTCCCTTTGGAGGGACCTTTCTTGGTTTATTCTTACACCACAGTGACTTCCAGTGCCGCTTTCCTATGCAAGCACAGCAGATGCAACATCTGTTCACTCACCTCTTCCCTGCCCCATTTCCTAGGGTCTCAAAGACTGTGCGAGACAGCAATTTACATGCACTTCCTCCAATCTAAGATACTGAATTTTTCTCGTCAAGAATAGAGAAACAGTACGGTAGCATAGTGGTTATGTTACTGGACTAGTAATCCAGAGGCCTGGACTAATGATCCAGAGTACATCAGCTATCGTGCTGAAGACTTGTGCTCCAGAACTAGCTGCACCTCTAGCCAAGCTGTTCCAGTACAGCTACAACACTGGCATCTACCTGACAATGTGGAAAACTGCCCAGGTATGTCCTGTTCACAAAAAGCAGGACAAATCCAATCCGGCCAATTACTACCCCATCAGTCTACTCTCAATCATCAGCAAAGTGATGGAAGGTGTCATCAACGTGCTATCAAGCGGCACTTACTCATCAATAACCTGCTCACCGATGCCCAGTTTGGGTTCCGCCAGGACCACTTGGCTGCTGACCTCATTACAGCCTTGGTCCAAACATGGACAAAGGAGCTGAATTCCAGAGGTGAGGTGAGAGTGACTGCCCTTGACATCAAGGCAGCATTTGACCGAGTGTGGCATGAAGGAGCCCTAGTAAAACTGAATTCAATAGGATTCGGGGGGGCGGGGGTAACTCTCCACATGCTGGAGTCATACCTAGCACAAAGGAAGATGGTTGTGGTGATTGAAGGTCAATCATCACAGCCCCAGAACATTGCTGCAGGAGTTCCTCACGGTGGTGTTCTAGGCCCAACCATCTTCAGCTGCTTCATCAATGACCTTCGCTCCAACATAAGGTCAGAAATGGGGATGTTTGTTGATGACTGCACAGTGTTCAGCGCCATTCACAACTCCTCAGATAATAAAGCAGTCCATGCCCGCATGCAACAAGACCTGGACGATGTTCAGGCTTGGGCTGATAAGTGGCAGGTAACATTGGCGCCACAGAAGTGCCAGGCAATGACTATCTCCAACAAGCGAGAGTCTAACCACCACCCCTTGACATTCAATGGCATTACCATCGTCGAATCCCCCACCATCAACATCCTGGGGGTCAACATTGACCAGAAACTTAGCTGAACCAGCCACGTAAATACTGTGGCAACAAGAGCAGGTCAGAGGCTAGGTATTCTGTGGTGAGTGTCTCACCTCCTGACTCCCCAAAGCCTTTCCACCATCTACAAGTCACAAGTAAGGAGTGTGATGGAATACTCTCCACTTGCCTGGATGAGTGCAGCTCCAACAACACTCAAGAAGCTCGACACCATCCAGGACAAAGCAGCCCTGATTGGCACCCCATCTATAACATTCACTCCCTCCAGCACCGGCGTACCGTGGCTGCAGTGTGTACCATCTACAAGATGAACTGCAGCAACTCGCCAAGGCTTCTTCGGCAGCACTTCCCAAACCCGCGACCTCTTCCACCTAGAAGGACAAGGGCAGCAGGCGCATGGGAACACCACCACCTCCAAGTTCCCCTCCAAGTCACACACCATCCTGACTTAGAAGTATATCGCTGATCCTTCATCGTCGCTGGGTCAAAAGCCTGGAACGCCCTACCTAACAGCACTGTGGGAGCACCTTCACCACACGGACTGCAGCAGTTCAGGAAGGCGGCTCACCACCACCTTCTCAAGGGCAATTAAGGGTGGGGAATAAATGCTGGCCTTGCCAGCGACGCCCACATCCCATAAAAAAAACAAATTAAAAAAAGTTCACAATCTCACCACAGCAGCTGGGGAATTTAAATTCAGTTAAATAAATCTGGAATTAAAGCTAGTATCAGTAATGGTGACCATGAAACTACAGTAAAAACCCATCTGGTTCACTAATGGCAGTTAGGAAATCTGCCATCCTCACCCGGTCTGGACTATATGTGACTCTGGACCCACAGCAATGTGGTTGGCTCTTAACTGCCTTCTGAAATGGTCTAGCGAGCCACTCAGTTATACCAAACCACCACATGAACTGCAACGGTTCAAGAAGGCAGCTCACTGCCACCTTCTCAAGGTCGATTAGAGCGGGCAATAAATACTGGCCTTGCCAGCGATGCCCACAACCCATGAACAAATAAAAAAAAATGCCTCAGTTCTGTCCACTAGTGCGATCACTAGGACTCCCAGTGCCACTTCACCCTCTAACCTCTTTCCACTTTTTGGCCTCCTACACTATTCCAACCAGGAATGAGTACAGCAGTGTAGTTATGTTACTGACGTAGTAATCCAAAGGCCAGGATGAATAAGCCAGAGAATGCGAGTTCAGTGCCCACCATGGCAGTTTGCGAATTTGATTTCAGTTCGAGGAAGAAAATCTGGAAACAGCAAAAAACTGGTATCCGTTAAAGTGACTACGAAGCTGTTGGGCTGTTGTTAAAAAAAAAACAACTGGTTCACCAATGTCCTTTAGGAAAGGAAGCCTTACCCAGTCTGACTCTAGTTTCACACCGATGTGGTTGAATGTTATCTCCCCTCTTGGGTGACCGAGCCAGCTACTCCATTGTATCAATCCCCAATCTCAGGGCAATTGGGGAATGGGCAATCAATGCCAACCTTGCCAGTGGCGCCAATGTCCCAAGATAGAAGGTAAAAAAAAAACACCAAAGCAAGCTTCAGGAATATCTGTTCTTTCTCTTGGGCACTCTGCAGCCCAGTGGATTGAACACTGACCTGAGCTACTCCAGTTTTCTCAGGAGCAGAAGGTGCTGGGGAAGCCCGGGTGGTATCTGGGGAGTGGGGAGGCAAGCTGACACAGTTGGCCTGTCTTTTCTCATTCGGGTAATGACGGGGGTCTGCTGTGTTTCCAACATTTGCAGCTTCCCCCCCCCTCCGCCCCCCCCCCACACACACACACACATTTTCTTTCTTGTTCTTCCAATCCCCTTCCGCTTTATTTATCTCTATTTGAGAAAGGTTTTATTTTCTTTGTGCATCTTGCTCCTGCTTTTCACCCCGTACTCACACCCTCTTGGGTTTTTTTAAAATGTGCCTTTTCTTTGATTTATTGAGATGATCAAAATCAAATCAAATCAAATCAAATCAATCAAATCAAATCAACTTTTATTGTCATTGTTAGTGCACAAGTGCAGTACAACGAAATGTAGGCTTGCGGCTCCCGAGAGTGTACATTTGGATTAAGACATTTAAACATTCAACATTCATTTGGCTTGTAATACATTAACATAAACATAACCCTAATAAAGTGCATTGGCAGATGTGCAGGCTTTAGAGTTTATTTGTGGAGTTCAGTAGGATGACAGCCCTGGGAAAGAAGCTGTTCCTAAATCTGGTCGTACGGGTGCGAATGCATCTGTAGCATCTCCCAGATGGCAGGAGGGCGAACAGACTGTGGCTGGGGTGGGTAGGGTCTTTGATGATGGACCGTGACCTCCGTAGACAGCGTTTCTGGTATATGTGCTCTATGGTCGGTAGCCGGGATATCATCCACCAGTTTTCATTTCTTTCTATCTTTTCAATAAACCGGTTTGCAGACCAGTAAAGCTTTTGCGACTCGAGTCAGCCTTCCTGATACTCTGATCTGCTGGTCACACCCCCGCCCACCCCACCGCCCCCGTTCTGTTCAACGCTGTTTCGGCAGAATTTTTGCAGTTCCACACCGAAAATATTACCCCGTCTTTTCTCTTTATATAGGTGCTGACGTTTTCTGTGCATTTCCAATTATTCTTTGCATTTGCGGAGAATGTATCTACTGCTTGTCCCATCCAGGAGGAAAGGCTTGCATTTAAATAGCACCGCGCACGAGCTCACGACGTCCCAAAGTGCTTTACAGTCAATGAAGTACATTTTGATGTAATGAAGGTCTGCATCGTGGACACCCTCTAAACAGGAAGGATGTTCCCGATGGCGGGGAGTCCAGAACCAGGGGTCACAGTCTAAGGAAAAGGGGGGAGCCATTTAGGACTGAGGTGAGGAGGAATTTCTTCACCCAGAGAGTGGTGAACCTGTGGAATTCTCTACCACACAAGGCAGTTGAGGCCAATTCATTAAGGAATATGGGGAGAAAGCAGGGACAGGGTACTGAATTTGAATGATCAGCCATGATCTCATTGAATGGCGGAACAGGTTCGAGGGGCCGAATGGCCTACTCCTGCTCCTATCTTCTATGTAAACATGTAAATGTGGGCACAAACTGAAACTCCTGCAGATCACTGTTCTAAAGCGGTTACAAAACAGTTAAAAAAAACTCAGAATAATCAAGTTTAACTTTAGATTCTCCTTGGGCACACTGAGCTTCTGAGATGTCCCAATTTCCTGTTTGTCCTGTACTAAGATTGCAAGTGGCTGCAGGGCCACTTAAGTTGATTCTTGTTTGACTCGCCAATGGGCATTCCCGCATGACATCACAAAGGGAAGGAATTCCAAACCCTGCACCAGCGACCAATCAAACGCAGCCTGCCCCCCCCCCCCCCAAGCAGTGCTGCTGCACATTCTGATTGGCTCAATGTTGCCAGTTGACAGCCCAATCGGAATTGGGCGGCTCCTGATTTGTTGCGACTGCTGTCAATCCCTCCACCCATTGTTAAATCTCTGGGGGGGTTGTAGAAGTCCTGTTGCACCAGGTTCTGACCCGCTCACCTCCCAGACAGACTCCGGGCTCGTTCCCATCCAATGCAATGCCCGCTGGTGGAGAAGGTCATTGTGGTTAATGAATGTAATGGATTTATCATGTAATTGATGAGTTGTAACAAGTACTACCAGATTTAAATAAAAGAGGAATGAACCCCGGGGAGTGGGTATATATTATCAACATTTTATTTTCTGTATTTGTGTGGTGATTATTCTTTATGTTTAGTAAGAAGTATTGTGATTGATTGTTTGTTTCCTGCCTTGGGATATATGCTGTAATCTCATCGGTAGTTGATGTCATGTGATTTGTGGTGGCCATCTTAAATTCAGTTATTTCCAGCTTTGGTTGGGACTGGGTGTGGAAAGATGTGCTACAGGATTTTAAAGTTAATAAAGCCTAGATTAGAAAGGCAAATCTATTCTTTATTTCAATTTATTAACTTTATGTCAGAATGGAGCGATATCTTCAACCAGAACGATTCAATGCTGACCCTAATTCTGCTGGAGTGGATGATAAATGGAAACACTGGTATTGTACATTTTAAAACTTTTTGGGCGTGTTGGATCAAGAGTCTCTAAATAAGTTGAATATGCTGATCAGCTACATTGCTCCGGATGTGTATAAGTATATTTTGGACTGTAAAACTTACGAAGTGGCTATTTCTACATTGGAAAAGATTTTTGTTAAACCAAAGAATGAGGTATTTGCACGTCACCTTCTATCTGCCCGTAGGCAGCAGGTGGGAGAATCTTTGGATACTTATTTACAAGCACTTCGGTGCCTTAGTGTTAACTGTAATTATAAGGCCGTGACGGCTGAAGAATATAAGGAAGAATCGGTACGGGATGCTTTTATTAATGGATTACTGTCTAGATCAATTCGTCAGCGGTTGTTAGAAAATAAGACTTTGGATCTTAAGAGTGCTTTTGAGCAAGCTTCTACATTGGATGTGGCTCAGAGAAGTTCGGATTCTTATGCTCTTTTTAATCGGCCTGCGACTGTGGTTTCGGCAGTTCCGGATGAAAAGGAATTATGTGGACTTAATAGGAGTGGTTTACTAGATTCTGAAACAGTTTCTACTTCGGCGGCTG
The DNA here is from genome assembly GCF_052327205.1 of Somniosus microcephalus. Classification (NCBI taxonomy): domain Eukaryota; kingdom Metazoa; phylum Chordata; class Chondrichthyes; order Squaliformes; family Somniosidae; genus Somniosus; species Somniosus microcephalus. Next base: position 16,802,516 of record NC_141020.1, on the reverse strand, counting down.
TTGCCTCTAGGATTCAGAAGTGTTATTTTTGTGGGAACGTCCGGCACCCTCGTCTGAAGTGTCCTGCTCGGGAGGCTGTGTGTAGTAAATGCGGCAAGAGAGGTCATTACGCATGTGTGTGTAAATCATCAGGTTCAATTACCTCCTCTGTGACTATTCAGCCTTTAGATAGGGTGTTTATTGCATCAATTTCTGCTGCATTTGCTCATGGCCTAAACAAAGCTATAGTTACGGCCCAAGTTAATGGGTTGGAAGTGAAGGCCCTTATAGATACGGGCAGTACCGAGAGTTTTATAAGTCTTCAGTTTGCGAAGGAGAAGCATTTGAAAATTTCGCCTGTTACGTATCAGGTGTGTATGGCTCAGACGACTCTCACTTCACAAGTAGCTGGTTGTTGCCTTGTGAAATTGATTCTTCTAGGTAATACGTATACTGATATACACCTATCTGTTTTGCCTAATCTCTGTGCAGATATTTTGATTGGTCATGATGTGCTTCAGTTACACAAGTCTCTCAGTTTTTCATTTGGAGGGACTAAGCCACCTTTATCTATTTGTGGATTAACCTCTTTATCCATTTCTCCATTATCACTTTTTTCCAATTTGATGCCGGATTGTAAGCCAATTGCTACCAAGTCAAGAAGGTATAGCAGTCAGGATAGAGAATTTATTAATTCTGAAGTTCAACGTCTCTTATTGGAAGGAATCATTGAACCTAGTTGTTCGCCTTGGCGAGCACAGGTAGTTGTCACGACTAACGAGAGACATAAGAAACAAATGGTGATAGACTATTCCCAAACTATTAATAGGTATACTCAATTAGATGCGTACCCCTTGCCTAAGATTGATGAGCTTATCAACAAAGTATCTCAGTATAAGGTTTTTAGCACTATTGACTTAAAGAGTGCTTATCATCAGATTCCTATTGTTAAGAAGGATCAACCATATACGGCCTTTGAGGCTGGCGAAAAGCTGTATCAGTTTTGCCGAATACCATTTGGTGTTACTAATGGTGTTGCTTGTTTTCAACGGGCAATGGATGCTTTTATAAGTGATAACTCTCTCTCTGACACCTTTTCATACTTAGATGACATCACAGTGTGTGGCAAATCAAGGGTGGAGCATGATTCTAATTTAAAAAGATTCCTTCAAGCTGCGGAAAAAGTTGGTTTAACTTTTAATAAAGAGAAGTGTATCTTTTCGACCACTGAGGTAAATCTATTGGGGTATATTATCTCGGGAAACAAGATTAAACCAGATCCAGAACGTCTGCGACCATTGATTGATTTACCTTGTCCTACTAATTCTAAGGCTTTGCAACGGGTTGTTGGACTGTTTTCTTATTATTCTAATTGGATTGCAAATTTTTCACAGAAGATCCGGCCTCTTATTCGGGTTACGACCTATCCTCTATCATGGGAGGCCAGGATGTGTTTTGATAATTTTAAAAAGGATATCCTTGGAGCAGTTGTGCATTCTATTGATGAGCAGGTTCCTTTTGTGATTGAGACGGGCGCTTCTGATTTTGCAATTGGGGCTACTCTGAACCAAAATGGAAGACCTGTGGCCTTTTTCTCACGTACCTTGAACAATAGTGAAAAAAGGCATTCTTCAATAGAGAAAGAGGCGTATGCAATAGTAGAAGCACTGCGTAAATGGAGACATTATTTATCGGGGCGACATTTTACGTTGGTAACTGATCAAAAGTCTGTGTCCTTTATGTTTGATGTCAAACATTTTGGAAAGATTAAGAATGATAAAATAATGAGGTGGAGGATTGAGTTGGCATGTTACCATTTTGATATAGTTTATCATCCGGGGAAGGATAATGTTGCTGCTGATGCGCTGTCGAGGGCTTATTGTTCTGTGATTCACGGAGATACGCTTATTAATCTTCACAATGCCTTATGCCATCCTGGGGTTACGAGGATGATACACTTTGTACACAGTAAGAATTTGCCCTTTTCAGTTGAAGACGTCAAGCGGATGACTTCATCATGTTCTATCTGTGCTCGGTGTAAACCGAATTTCTTTCAGCCTCAATGAGCTCATCTTATAAAGGCTACTTCTCCTTTTGAGCGTTTGAGCGTTGATTTTAAGGGGCCTCTTCCTTCAACTACTCAAAACTGATATATATTTACTGTTGTGGATGAGTTTTCAAGGTTCCCTTTTGCTTTTCCTTGCGCAGATGTATCAGCTGCTACAGTTATCAAATGTCTGACTCAACTTTTTGTCATCTTTGGGATGCCTGCGTATATCCATTCGGATCAGGGAAGTTCTTTTATGTCTTCCCAGTTGAAGGAATACCTTCAGAGTCGGGGAATTTCTACTAGTAGAACTACCCCATATAATCCCCAGGGTAATGGACAGTGCGAACGATACAATGGGGTGATCTGGAAGGCAGTTATGTTGGCTTTGACATCCCGGAACCTTAAGAATACACAGTGGGAAATGGTACTGCCTGATGCCCTGCATTCCATTAGATCATTGCTTTCAATGGCTACTAATGTGACCCCCCATGAAAGGCTCTTTAACTATCCGCGGAGATCTACTACGGGATATTCGGTACCTTCATGGCTTACTATGCAGGGACCTGTGCTGCTTCGACGCCATGTTAGATTGTCAAAATATGATCCTTTAGTGGAGGAGGTGGAGCTGTTGGAGGCAAATTCCCAATATGCTCATATTCGATTCCAAGATGGGAAAGAAAGTACCATTTCAATTAAAGACTTGGCTCCTTGTGGTGGCCAGCCCTCTTCTGAGGATATTAACAATAGTCTTGATTCAGATAATGTGGATGCTGTTACAGATACTACGAATATTTCCAATCCGATTGCAGATAATTATACTTCTATTAGTCAGCCCTCGATGGATGTTTATGACCGTCCCAGTTTACCTTCTGATGGGATTTCTAATCCGGAAACCGTTGAAAATCGGGACATGGATAGCCTTCCTGCAGAAGATACTTCTGTGTCTCCTGGTGTGGGAGGGCAAGGAATTTCACCAAGGTTAAGAAGGTCGACACGAACAAGATATCTGGTCGACCGATTGAAAATGGACTTTTAAATTGATAGTAATGTTTTAAAATTGTTGAAATATTATATTATATTGTTTTAGTTGAGAGATACTTAATACTTATGTGCAATGTTACTATTTGTTGTTGTTCACTTAGTATTGTGTCATGTTGAATAGTTTTATTCTTGTCTGTGCATAGTTTTAGTTGTAAATAATTAATTATAAATTGTAAAGGTTATTTAGGTTGGAGTATATTTTAAAAGGAGGGGTGAATGTGGTGATTATTCTTTATGTTTAGTAAGAAGTATTGTGATTGGTTGTTTGTTTCCTGCCTTGGGATATATGCTGTAATCTCATTGGTAGTTGATGTCATGTGATTTGTGGTGGCCATCTTAAATTCAGTTCTTTCCAGCTTTGGTTGGGACTGGGTGTGGAAAGATGTGCTACAGGATTTTAAAGTTAACAAAGCCTAGGTTAGAAAGGCAAATCTATTCTTTATTTCAATTTGATAAACCATTGCTAACTGAAATACTGAGTTACATGTAATCAAGGAAAGGGAAATCAGTTGAGTTGTTTCTTTGAAATATTTCCTTACATACAAAGTAGGAGCAGGAGTGGCCACTCAGCCCTTCGAGCCTGCTCCGCCATTCAATAAGATCATGGCTGATCCGATTACTCCTCATTCTGGCCTACTCCTGATAACTTGTCTCAGTTTCTTGCTGAAATAGTTCTACTTTTTGTGGAACAACAACAGAAAATGCTGGAAAAACTCAGCAGGCCAGGCAACATCCGTGGAGAGAAATTTGAGTTGACGTTTCGGGTCGAACCCTTCTTCAAAACTGGAAAGAAAAGAAAATAGATCGAAGGCAGGGCTGCGATCGGACAAAAGAAGTGAAAGAGACAAAAGAAGTAGAAGAGACAATAAAAGGTGTTCGAAGCCATCTAGTATACTGTATTCGCTGCTCACGATGCGGTCTCCTCTACATTGGGGAGACCAAACGCAGATTGGGTGACCGCTTTGCGGAACACCTCCGTTCAGTCCGTAAGGGTGACCCCGAGCTTCCGGTTGCCTGTCATTTTAATTCACCGCTCCATTCCCACTCGGACCTCACCGTCCTTGGCCTCTTGTATTGTTCCACGGAAGCTCAACGTAAACTCGAGGAACAGCACCTCATCTTCCGATTAGGCACTTTGCAGCCTTCCGGACTCAATATCGAGTTCAACAATTTCAGATCATAACCTCGGCCCCCATTAATTTTTTACCTGTAATTTTTCCACTCCATTCCCCCCCGCATCCCCCGCCTTTCCTTTTGTTTCTCTCTCACACCTGGCAGCTATCTCTTGCCCTGCCAGTACACTTCACACCCACTCTCAGCCTATTACCATCTTGTCTAGCTTCGAACACCTTTTATTGTCTCTTCTACAGCTTTTGTCTCACTTCTTTTGTCCGATCGCAGCCCTGCCTTCGATCTATTTTATTTTCTTTCCAGTTTTGAAGAAGGGTTCGACCCGAAACGTCAACTCAAATTTCTTTCCACGGATGTTGCCTGGCCTGCTGAGTTTTTCCAGCATTTTCTGTTGTTGTTTCGGATTTCCAACGTCTGCAGTATTTTGCTATCCTACTTTTTGTGGCATCTTCTTTCAATCTACTATTTCATGAGTGAATTACAGTATTTTACTATGACAGGTCAGTCTATTTGAAAGTGCTGTACTACAAAGTATTGATACTTTTACATAAATAGCAGGCTTATGTTTGGTGTTCTTTTAGACTCTTTATGGGCTATTGAATAATTTATATTTCAGCCCAAGATGCTTCTTGGCTGCTTGTTAGATTCGTGTTTGCTTTAGATGTACTATATTACAGAAAGGAAAAATGATTGAAAGATCAGTAAGTTTTAAAAGAAAACATTTGGGCTTCTTGCAGTTGACCCAAGAGGCGTTGGTTGATTGCAAGTCGTAGGCGTGGCTCACATGACGCTCAGTCCATGTCACTATCGGGGCGGGGCTGCAGGTGAGACATGTGGGGCTGACCCTTTGGACCAGTCCCGCAAAAGTTGCTGAAGCCGCGGCAATAATGGTCCTGAGACCCATCAGGACACGGAGGCAGCTGGAGACCCTGCTGAAGGAAGAGGAGGACACCCTGGTGGTGGTCTTCTTCGCGGCCCGATGGTGCAACAACTGCGCCAGCGTCAAGCCCTTCATCCAGATGCGGGCCAACCAGCACCGCGATGTCATCTTCGTGGAGGTGGACGTCGATGAGTCGGAAGCTCTGGCCCGGGCTGCGGCCATCACCTGCATGCCCACCTTCCACTTCTACCGGTGCCAGCAGAAGGTGGGCGAGTTCTCCGGGACCAAGAGGGAAAAGATAGACCACCTGATAACGCTGCTCAAATAATTCTCACGTGTTTCAAGCAAAAAAAAACCGATTAAAAGTACCTGTCTTGCGAATGGTTGCATGTTATAGAACCTCACAGCACAGAAGGAGGCCATTCGGCCCATCGAGCCCCTGCTGGCTTTTTTGAAAGAGCGATCCAATTAGTTCCCATGTCTGGAGGGCCCGCGCAGGCCGCTTACCAGCTTTGCAGGACTGGACAGACTAGATGCAGGAAGGATGTTCCCGATGGCCGGGGAGTCCAGAACCAGGGGTCATAGTTTAAGGATAAGGGGTAAGCCATTTAGGACTGAGATGAGGAGGAATTTCTTCACCCAGAGAGTGGTGAACCTGTGGAATTCTCTACCACAGAAGGCAGTGGAGGCCAATTCATTAAATATATTCAAGAAGGAGTTAGATATATTTCTTAAGGCTAAAGGGATCAAGGGATATGGGGAGAAAGCAGGGACCGGGTACTGAATTTGGATGATCAGCCATGATCTCATTGAATGGCGGAGCAGGCTCGAGGGGCCGAATGGCCGACTCCTGCTCCTATCTTCTATGTTTCTATGTTTGCCTTGGTTACCTCTAGACTTGACTATTCCAACACACTCCTGGCTGGCCTCCCACGTTCTACCCTATGTAAACTTGAAGTCATCCAAAACTCGGCTGCCCGTGTCCTAACTCGCACCGAGTCCCATTCGCCCATCACCCCTGTGCTCGCTGACCTACATTGGCTCCTGGTTAAGCAACGCCTCGATTTAAAAATTCTCATCCTTGTTTTCAAATCATTCCATGGCCTCATGTAATCTCCTCCTGCACCACAACCCCCCCCCACCCCACCCGACCCCCAGAAATATCTGCGCTCTTTTAATTCTGGCATCTTGAGCATCCCTGATTTTTAATCGTTCAACTATTGGTGGCTGTGCCTTCAGCTGCTTAGGCCCCAAGCACTGCAGTTTCCTCCCTAAACCACTCTGCCTCTCTATCCTCCTTTAAGACTCCTTAAAATGCTCTTTGACCAATCTATTGATCATCTGCTCTAATTTCTCCATATGTGGCTCGTTGTCAAATTTTGTTTTTATAACACTCCTGTGAAGCGCCTTGAGATGTTTTACCACGTTAAAAGCACCATATAAATATAAGTTGTTGCGATTTCGCACGTGCACAAAATATTGAAGTTACCGTGCACCCTAAAAAAAATTAGGGTAACATTGGTCCCATTCCCTCTGCTTTGCCCTTTATATCCAGTTCCATTTTGAAAGTTACTATTGAATATGCTTCCATCGCCCTTTCAGGCAGTGCATTCCAAATTATAACAACTGGCTGCATTAAAAAAATTCTCATCTCCGCTCCAGTTCTTTTGCCAATTAACTTAAATTATTAAATAATTGGGTTGTAAAATCTGTGACACTGCAGACAAGTGATGTCCTGTCCAGGTGCAAGAAGGAAGGGAGCTCGACTGTGGATTCTGATGGTGTGCTTGCATTCCAGTTGCTACGTTGGTCTAGCCTTATCTTTAGAAAAACATAGAAGATAGGAGCAGGAGTTTGCCATTCGGCCCCTCGAACCTGCTCCGCCATTCAATGAGATCATGGCTGATCATCCAAACTCAGTACCTTGTCCCTGCTTTCTCCCCATATCCCTTGATCCCTTTAGCCTTAAGAAATATATCTAACTCCTTCTTGAATATATTTAATGAATTGGCCTCAACTGCCTTCTGTGGTAGAGAATTCCACAGGTTCACCACTCTCTGGGTGAAGAAATTCCTCCTCATCTCTGTCCTAAATGGCTTACCCCTTATCCTTAGACTGTGACCCCTGGTTCGGGACTCCCCCGCCATCGGGAACATCCTTCCTGCATCTAGTCTGTCTAGTCCTGTTAGAATTTTATAAGTTTCAATGAGATCCCCTCTCATTCTTCTAAACTCCAGCGAGTATAAGCCCAATCGACCCAATCTCTCCTCATACATCATTCCTGCCATCCCAGGTATAAGTCTGGTGAATCTTCGCTGCACTCCCTCCATGGCAAGAACATCCTTCCTCAGATAAGGTGACCAAAACTGCACACAATACTCAAGGTGTGGTCTCACCAAGGCCGTGTACAACTGCAGCAAGACATCCTTGTTCCTCTACTCGAACCCTCTTGCTACGAAGGCCAACATACCATTTGCCTTCTTAACCGCCTGCTGCACCTGCATGCTTACCTTCAGCAACTGGTGCACAAGGACACCCAGGTCTCGTTGCACTTCCCCTTCTCCCAATCTATTGCCATTCAGATAATAATATGCCTTCCTATTTTTGCCACCAAAGTGGATAACCTCACATTTATCCACATTATACTGCATCTGCCATGCATCTGCCCAATCACCCAACCTGTCCAAATCATCCTGTAGTTTCTCAGCATCTTCCTCACAGCACACACGCCCACCCAGCTTTGTGCCGTCTGCAAACTTGGAGATATTATATCTAGTTCCCTCGTCTAGATCATTAATATATATTGTGAATAGCTGGGGTCCTAGGACTGATCCCTGCGGTACCCCACTAGTCACTGCCTGCCACTCGGAAAAAGACCCGTTTATTCTAACTCTTTGCTTCCTGTCTGCCAACCAGTTCTCTATCCAAGTCAGTACCTTGCCCCCAATCCCGTGTGCTTTAATTTTGCATGCTAATCTCTTATGCGGGACCTTATCGAAAGCCTTCTGAAAGTCCAAATACACCACATCCACTAGTTCTCCCTTATCTATTCTACCAGTTACATCCTTTGGGACAGTTTATCCTCACAGAAGATTTGTGCCTCTTGTGCACCCCTTCTCTAGATCATGGCTGATCTTCTAACGCAACACCAGCTTCCCGGCTTATCCCCGTGTCCCTCGATTCCCTTAGTATCCAAAAATCTATCTGTCTCTCAGCCTTGTCAACAACTGAGCCTCCACAGCCCTCTGGGGTAGAGAATTCCAAAGATTCACAACCCTTTGAGTGAAAAAATTTCTTCTCATCTCAGTCCTAAATGGCCGACCCCTTTATTCTGAGACTATGCCCCCTAGTTCTAGACACCCCAGCCAGGGGAAACAGCCTCCCAGCATCTACCCTGCCAAGCCCCTTAAGAATTTTGTATGTTTCAATGAGATCACCTCTCTTCTAAACTCAAGGGAATATAGGCCTAGTCTACTCATTGTGCATTGCATCCTGACCAAAGGGGAAAGTAGCTGACCTGCTCCCAAAGCTGTCCCACTCCTACTTAAGAGTGGTCGAAGATGGGCAGGTTGACGGTGTATGGGCCCCTCTCAAAAGCGCTAAAGGGAGTGATGGTTTCTCACTGCAGCAGCGATCGTACCGTGAACAGGAACGGTAGCAGAGTGGTTAGCTTACTGGACTGATAATCCAGAGGCCTGGACTAATGATCCAGTGGACATGAGTTCATAATCCCACCACGGCAGCTGGGGGATTTAAATTCAATAAATCTGGAATAGCTAGAATACTACCGGATTGTCGTTAAAAACCCATCTGGTTCACTAATGTCCTTCAGAAATCTGCCGTCATTACCCGGTCTGGCCTATATGTGACTCCAGACCCACAGTGATGTGGTTGACTCTTAACCGCCCTCTGAAATGGCCTAGCAAGCCACTCAGTTGTGCACAACAGCAAGAAAAACAATAATAAAACTGGACGGACTACCCGGCACCGGCTTCGGACTCGACAACGACACACCCAGCCCAGTAAAACCTGCATAAGAACATAAGAACATAAGAAATAGGAGCAGGAGTAGGCCAATTGGCCCCTCGAGCCTGCTCCGCCATTCAATAAGATCATGGCTGATCTGATCCTAACCGCCAATCCACTATGACAGGACTATCTCCTGAATCTAACAGAATTAGACACACGAAACAGGAGCAGGATCAGGCTACACGGCCCCTGGGCCCGCTCCGCTACCCACAGGGCCATGACCGATCCGCACCTAAACTCATGTCCAAATTCCTGCCCGCTCCCCGTAACCCTTAATTCCCTTTTCTTCTAGGAAACTGTCTATTTCTGTTTTAAATTTATGTAATGATGTAGCTTCGACAGCTTTTTGGGGCAGCATATTCCATGGACCTACCACCCTCTGAGTGAAGTAGTTCCTCCTCATCTCAGTTTTGAAAGAGCAGCCCCTTATTCTAAGACTATGCCCCCTAGTTCTAGTTTCACCCATCATCTGGAACATCCTCCCCGCATCCACCCGATCCAACCCCTTCACAATCTTATATGTTTCAATAAGATCGCCTCTCATTCTTCTGAACTCCAATGAGTAGAGTCCCAATCTACTCAACCTCTCCTCATATGTCCATCCCCTCATCCCCGGGATTAACCGAGTGAACCTTCTTTGTACTGACTCGAGAGCAAGTATGTCTTTTCTTAAGTATGGACACCAAAACTGTATGCAGTATTCCAGGTGCGGTCTCACCAATACCTTGTACAACTGAAGCAATACCTCCCTATTTTTATATTCTATCCCCCTAGCAATGAAAGCCAACATTCCATTGGCCTTCTTAATCACTTGCTGCACCTGCATACTAACCTTTTGAGTTTCGTGCACCAGGACCCCCAGATCCCTTTGTACTTCAGTACTTTCCAGTTTCTTGCCATTAAGATAATAACTTGCTCTACAATTTTTCCTGCCAAAGTGCATAACCTCACACTTTCCAGTATTGTATTCCATCTGCCAAGTCTCTGCCCACTTACTTAGATTGTCTTGCAGGTTTTTTATGTCCTCCTCTCTCACTACTTTCCCTCCCATCTTAGTATCATCTGCAAACTTTGATATGTTACACTCGATCCCCTCCTCCAAATCGTTAATATAGATTGTAAAGAGTTGGGGACCCAGCACTGACCCCTGCGGAACACCACTGGTTACTGATTGCCAGTCTGAGAATGAACCATTTATCCCAACTCTCTGCCTTCTGTTAGATAGCCAATCCTCTATCCATGCCAGAATATTACCCCCAATCCCGTGATTTTTTATCTTAAGCAATAATCTTTTGTGTGGCACCTTGTCAAATGCCTTTTGGAAGTCTAAATACACTACGTCCACTGGTTCACCTTTATCCACCCTGTATGTTACTTCCTCAAAGAACTCCAGCAAATTTGTCAAACATGACTTCCCCTTCATAAAACCATGCTGACTTTGTCTTATTAAACTATGATTATCCAAATGTCCTGTTACTGTCTCCTTAATAATGGACTCCAAAATTTTACCTACCACAGATGTTAGGCTAACCGGTCTATAGTTTCCAGCCTGCTGTCTACTGCCCTTTTTAAATAAGGGTGTTACATTAGCAGTTTTCCAGTCTGCTGGGACCTTTGCTGAGTCCAGGGAGTTTTGGAAGATTATTACCAATGCATCCACAATCCCTACCGCCATTTCCCTCAAGACCCTTGGATGTAAGCCATCAGGTCTAGGCGATTTATCCACCTTGAGTCCCATTATTTTACCGAGTACCATTTCCTTAGTGATTTTGATCGTGTTTATCTCCTCCCCCCCTATAGCCCCCTGCTTGTCCAGTGTTGGGATATTCTTGGTGTCCTCTACTGTAAAGACTGATACAAAATATTCATTCAGTGTTTTTGCCATCTCCATATTTCCCACCATTAATTTCCCGGTCTCATCCTTTAAGGGACCAACATTTACTTTAGCCACCCTTTTTCTTTTTATATAACTATAAAAACTCTTACTATCTGTTTTTATATTTTTTGCTAATTTACTTTCATAATCTATCTTCCCTTTCCTAATCAATCTTTTTGTTATTTTTTGCTGTCTTTTAAAGTTTTCCCAATCCTCTATCCTCCCACTAGATTTGGCTACCTTATATGCCCTTGTTTTTAGTCGAATACTATCCTTAATTTCTTTACTTAGCCACGGATGGCTGTCTTTTCTTTTACACCCTTTTCTTCTCAGTGGAATATACTTTTTTTGGAAGTTGTAAAATAACTCCTTAAATGTACACCACTGATCATGTATCGTCTTACCCTTTAATCTATTTTCCCAATCCATTTTGCTCAATTCTGCTCTCATACCTTCATAGTCTCCTTTATTCAAGCTTAGCACGCTTGTTTGAGATACACCCTCCTCACCCTCTAATTGAACATGGAATTCAACCATGTTATGATCACTCATTCCAAGGGGATCCTTTACTGGGACATTTTTAATTAATCCTGTCTCGTTACACAGGACCAGATCTAAGGTTGCTTGCCCCCTGGTCGGTTCAGTTACATACTGCTCAAGAAACCCATCCCTAATACACTCAATGAACTCATCCTCAAGGCAGCCCTGCCCAATTTGATTTGTCCAGTTAATATGATAGTTAAAATCCCCCATAATTATAGATGTTCCCTTATTACAAGCCTCAACTATTTCCTGATTGATACTCCGTCCAACCGAGTTGCAACTGTTCGGAGGCCTATAGACTACGCCCACTAGTGTTTTTTTCCCCTTATTGTTCCTTATCTCCACCCAAACTGTTTCATTATCCTGATCTTTTGACCCAATATCATTTCTCTGTATTACAGTGATTCCTTCCTTTATTAACATAGCCACCCCACCTCCCCTTCCTTCCTGCCTGTCCTTCCTGATCGTTAAATAACCTGGTATGTTTAATTCCCAGGCATTGTCACCCTGCAGCCATGTTTCTGTAATGGCCACAAGATCATACCCATATGCAGCCATTTGTGCCATTAACTCATCTATTTTGTTACGAATGCTACATGCATTCAGATAGAGAACTTTCAAATGTGTTTTTTGACACTTAGTTCCTGCTTTTGCCCTTTTTATTACTTTACCTTTTACTCCATACCTTCTGCCCCTTCCTGACATGCTCTGGTTTTTCATTTCCCCACTGCTACCTAAGTCTATGACCTTCTTGATGCGCTATCAATTACTCATAAAAGACTGAGAGTTAAGAGAGTAACTAAAGGCTTTTATTAACAAAAGAATGAAGGTCTGCCTCGAGTGGTCGACCGGTCCAGAAATACAAAGGGCTGGGGAGCAGTCACCTTTATACTAGGACTTGTGGGAGGAGTCAGCCGAGGCATGTCCAGGCATGTACACAGTGGAATACAAACAGTGGTTTACCACATTCACCCCTTGTTTAAAAATGAGTCCGGCGGGGTGAAGTGTATTAAAAGTTAGTGTATTGGAGTCTCTCCGGAGGTCTTGTCTGCCGCTGTGATCGGCGTGGCGATGGCAGGGGTAGTGGAGCTTCCGGCGTCGAGTCCTGCGTGGGCTGTGGCACAGGCGTGTCGTCCTCATAGATGTCGAGCGGGTCGCGGGGCCCAGGCCTGCCGTCTGCTGGGGCTGGATATCGGATCATGGGGGGCGGGGTGGTAGTGAGTAGTGGGTTACTGCGGCCCCCGAGGGTGCAAGGTCTCTTATGGAGACTGTGTCCTCCCGCCCGTCCGGGTATGCAATGTAAGCATACTGGGGGTTGGCGTGGAGGAGGTCGACCCTCTCGACCAGGGGGTCCGTTTTATGGGTCCTCACGTGCCTTCTCAGTAGGACCGGCCCTGGGGACATCAGCCATGGCGGTAGCGATGTCCCCGATGTGGACTTCCTTGGGAAGACAAACATTTTCTCATGAGGGGTGGCGTTAGTGGCAGTGCAGAGCAGTGACCGAATAGAGTGGAGCGCATCGGGGAGCACATCCTGCCAGTGGGAGGTTGGAAGGCCCCTAGACTTTAAGGCTAGCAGGGCGGCCTTCCAAACTGTCGCATTTTCTCTTTCCACCTGTCCGCTCCCCCGGGGGTTGTAACTGGTGGTCCTGCTTGTGGCAATACCCCTAGTTAGCAGGTACTGACGGAGTTCGTCGCTCATAAACGATGAGCCCCGGTCGCTATGGATATAGCTGGGGAAACCGAACAGGGTGAAGAGGTCGTTCAGACATTTAATGACCGTGGCACTGGTCATGTCCGGGCAGGGGATGGCGAACGGGAAACGGGAGTACTCATCAATAATATTGAGGAAGTACACATTGCGGTCGGAGGAGGGGAGAGGCCCTTTAAAATCAACGCTCAGGCGCTCGAAGGGGCGAGTGGCTTTTATCAGGTGGGCCCTGTCTGGTCTATAAAAGTACGGTTTGCACTCAGCGCAGACTTGGCAGTTCCTGGTCATGGTCCTGACCTCCTCAATAGAGTAAGGCAGGTTGCGGGCCTTGATGAAGTGGAAGAACCCAGTGACCCCCGGATGGCAGAGGTCATTGTGGAGGGCCCGCAGTCTATCGATCTGCGCGCTGGCGCAGGTGCCACGCGATAGCGCATCCGGGGGTTCATTGAGCTTCCCGGGTCGGTACAAGATCTCGTAATTGTAGGTGGAAAGTTCGATTCTCCACCTCAAGATCTTGTCATTTTTGATTTTGCCCCTCTGCTTGTTGTTAAACATGAAAGCAACTGAACGTTGGTCAGTGAGCAGGGTAAATCGTTTTCCGGCCAGGTAGTGCCTCCAATGACGCACAGCCTCCACAATCGCCTGGGCCTCCTTCTCAACAGCGGAGTGTCTGGTCTCCGGGCCTTGGAGGGTTCGTGAAAAGAAGGCCACGGGTCTCCCCGCCTGATTGAGGGTAGCGGCCAGGGCAAAGTCGGACGCGTCGCTTTCCACCTGGAAGGGGATGGATTCGTCCACTGCGTGCATGGTGGCTTTGGCAATGTCTTCCTTGATACGGTGGAAGGCTAAGCGGGCCTCTGCCGTCAAGGGAAAAGAGGTGGACTTGATCAGCGGATGGGCCTTGTCCGCATAGTAGGGGACCCACTGGGCATAATAGGAGAAAAACCCTAGGCACCTCTTCAGGGCCTTGAGGCAGTGGGGCAGTGGGAGTTCCATAAGGGGACGCATCCGGTCGGGGTCGGGGCCGATGACTCCGTGTTCCACAACACAGCCAAGGATGGCGAGGCGGTTTGTGCGGAATATGCACTTCTCCTTGTTATATGTCAGGTTCAGGAGTTGGGCGGTGCGGAGGAATTTTTCGAGGTTTGCGTCATGGTCCTGCAAGTCACGGCCGCAGATGGTCACATTGTCCAGATATGGGAAAGTGGCCTGCAACGCATTTTGATCTACCATCCGGTCCATCTCCCTTTGGAAGACGGAGACCCCGTTGGTGACGCCAAAGGGAACCCTAAGGAAGTGGTAGAGGCGGCCGTTTGCCTCAAAGGCAGTATACTGGCGGTCCTCAGGGCGGATAGGGAGCTGGTGGTACGCTGATTTCAGGTCAATGGTCGAGAAGACGCGGTACTGCGCGATCTGGTTGACCATATCAGCTATGCGGGGGAGTGGGTAGGCGTCCAGCAGGGTGTAGCGATTTATTGTCTGGCTGTAGTCGATGACCAGGCGCTGCTTCTCGCCGGTCTTAACGACCACAACCTGGGCTCGCCAGGGGCTGGTGCTGCCCTCAATAATCCCTTCCTTCAGGAGCCGCTCCACTTCGGTTTTAATGAAAACCCTGTCCCCGGCACTGTATCGCCTGCTCTTTGTGGCGATGGGCTTACAGTCGGGGGTGAGGTTAGCAAACAGTGGGGGGGGGGGGGGGACTCTGAGTGTGGAGAGGTTGCACCTGGTGCGCGGCGGGCAATTTGGGAGCTGCTGGCTGCGGACTGTGAGTGGGGGTAGGGGTCCACCGTACGCCATCGTAACACTTTTAAGGTGGCACTGAAAATCTAACCCCAGCAGGGCGGCAGCGCAGAGGTCGGGCAGGACCAGAAGTTTAAAATGATCATACATGGTCCCGTCTACTACGAGTGTCACTACGCAGTAGCCGCCGATGTCCGCCGACTGGGACTCAGAGGCCATAGAAATCCGCTGGTGCGCAGGCAGGACTGGGAGAGAGCAACGCTGCACCGTGTCGGGGTGGATGAAGCTCTCCGTGCTCCCAGAGTCAAAAAGGCAGATTGTATCGTGGCCATTTACCTTAATGTCCATTGTGGAACTGGCCAGCTGGTGCGGTCTCGCTTGGTCCAGTGTAACGGATGCCAGCGTAGGGGTCGGTGTGTCGCTGCGGGTATCAGATGAGGCGGTGTTGGGGGCCTGCTGCGTTCCGGCTGTCGTCCAAGATGGCGGCGTCCATGATCCCCATGTGGCTGGAGGCGTCCAAAATGGCTGCTGTACCGGTGGTTCGCACATGGCCGGGGAGGCCCAAGATGGCGGCCTGCATGGCCCACACGCGGCGCTGCTGGGGTTCGGGGTGGCTTTGGCCCTGCAGACGTTAGCGTAGTGTCCCTTCTTCCCGCAGCCCGAGCAGATCGCGTTTTTCGCCGGGCAGCGCACTCTGGGGTGTTTTGCCTGGCCACAGAAGTAGCATTTCTGGCCTTGGGGCACTGCTGTCTGGCCTTGGGACACTGCTGCGGTAGTTGGGCCGTTGCTGGGGTGTGGCTGGGGTGGCACGGCGCTATGAGGCGGTCCTACCGTGTCCCAGGCTGTCATTCCCCGCGGCGTCCACGGTGCAGAGGAGTAGGCATCCATGCCCCGGTAGGCTGCATCCAATGATAGTGCGAGTTCAGAGGCCTTGTTGAGGTCGAGATCACTCTGCTCCAACAGTCGCTGTCGGGTGTAATTGGATCTGTGGCCCGCTACAAAAGCGTCCCGGATAAGTTCCTCTGTGTACACGGCGGCCTTTACATCCTTACAATCACAGGCCCGGCCAAGCACAGACAGTGCCTGAAGGTATTCCACAGTCGATTCCCCAGGTTGTTGTTTACGACTCCACAGAAGGTGCCTGGCGTACACTTCGTTCACTGGGCACGTGTACTGGTCCTTGAGGAGCTTGATAGCGTCCGCGTACGAGGTCGCGTCTTGGATGACCGAGTACACTCGGTGGTTCACTTTGGAGGTCAGGACATCCAGTTTGTCCTCGTCCGATTTGATTGCTGCGGAGGCGGTCAGGAATTTTTCGAAACACTTAAGCCAGTGAGTAAACTTGGTGGATGAGTCCGCCTCCCGATGATCTAAGTCCAGGCATGCTGGTGTGAGGATCTTCTCCATTATAAAAATTTTGTTAATAAAATTGATGCGCTATCAATTACTCATAAAAGACTGAGAGTTAAGAGAGTAACTAAAGGCTTTTATTAACAAAAGAATGAAGGTCTGCCTTGAGTGGTCGACCAGTCCAGAAATACAAAGGGCTGGGGAGCAGTCACCTTTATACTAGGACTTGTGGGAGGAGTCAGCCGAGGCATGTCCAGGCATGTACACAGTGGAATACAAACAGTGGTTTACCACACTTCTCTGTTGTCATTTTTATTATTTGTTCTCTAGGAACCTTCCCCCCACAAAGTCCTCTGTACTAACATCTGGGGACTTGTGCCAAAATTGGGAGCACTGTCCCGCAGACGAGTCAAGCAACAGCCATACTAACGGAATCATAACTTTCAGCCAAAGTCCCAGATTCCTCCATCACCATCCCTGGGTATGTCCTGTCCCACCGGCAGGACAGACCCACCAGAGGTAGTGGTATACAGTCAGGAGGGAGCGGCCCTGAGAGTCCTCAACATTGACTCCAGACCCCATGAAGTCTCAAGGCTTCAGGTCAAGCACGGGCAAGGAACCCTCCTGCTGATTACCACCTACTGCCCTCCCTCAGCTGATGAATCAGTATGCTATGTTGAACACTACTGAGGGTAGCAAGGGCACAGAATGTACTCTGGGTGGGGGCGGAGGGGGTCAATGTCCATCACCAAGAGTGGCTCGGTAGCACCACGACTGACCGAGCCCTGAAGGACACAGCTGCTAGACTAGGACTGCGGCAGGTGGTGAGAGAACCAACACGAGGGAAAAACCTGCTCAACCTTGTCCTCACCCATCTACCAGTCGCAGGTGCATCTGTCCATGACAGCATTGGTAGCAGTGACCACCGCACAGTTCTTGGAGATGAAATCTCGTCTTCACACTGAAGACACCCTCCATCGTGTTGTGTGGCACTACCAACGTGCTAAATGGGATAGATTCAGAACAGATCTAGCAGCTCAAAACTGGGCATCCATGAAGCGCTGTGGGCCATCAGCAGCAGCAGAATTGTATTTCACCACAATCGGTAACCTCATGGCCCGGCATATCCCTCAAGCCAGGGGACCAACCCTGGTTCAATGAGGAATGCAGAAGAGCATGCCAGGAGCAGCACCAGGCGTACCTAAAAATGAGGTGCCAATCTGGGGAAGCTGCAACACAGGACTACATGCATGCTAAACAGTGGAAGCTGTGCAGTCCTACCACATCCAGTTGTGAATGGTGGTGGACAAGTAAACAACTAACGGGAGAAGGCGGCTCCAGGAATATCCCCATCCTCAATGATGACGGAGCCCAGCACATGAGTGCAAAAGACATGGCTGAAGTGTTTGCAACCACCTTCAGCCAGAAGTGCCGAGTGGATGATCCATATCGGCCTCCTCCTGAGGTCCCCACCATCACAGAAGCCAGTCTTCAGTCAATTCGATTCACTCCACATCATATCAAGAAACAGCTGAGCGCACTGGATACAGCAAAGGCTATGGGCCCTGACAACATCCTGGCTGTTGTGCTGAATACTTGTGCTCCAGAACTAGCCGCATCTCTAGCCAAGCTGTTCCAGTACAGCTATAACACTGGCATCTACCCGACAATGTGGAAAACTGCCCAGGTATGTCCTGTCCACAAAAAGCAGGACAAATCCAATCCGGTCAATTACCACCCCATCAGTCTACTCTCAAGCATCAGCAAAGTGATGGAAGGTGTCATCAACAGTGCTATCAAGTGGCACTTACTCACCAATAGCCTGCTCACTGATGCCCAGTTTGGGTTCCGCCAGGACCACTCGGCTCCAGGCCTCATTACGGCCTTGGTCCAAACATGGACAAAAGAGCAGAATTCCAGAGGTGAGGTGAGAGTGACTGTCCTTGACATCAAGGCAGCATTTGACCAAGTGTGGCATCTAGGAGCTCGAGTAAAATTGAAATCAATGGGAATCGGGGTGAAGTGGGACATCGGCGTCCTTCAGGAATTAACAACGCAGCTTGCACACTAGAAACGGTTGAGACAGAGACCGGCGGAGACAGCTCAGACATGCTGACCACAAGGTCTTGGTGCTTTTCAAGATTAGATGAAATTAGCTCAGAAGCACCATCTATGATTAACCAGAAACTATGGAACCTAGAGATAAGTAAAACCACACAGGGCACAGCGAGACAGAAATGCAGACATGTGGTTTTACTAAAGGTTACAAAATATAACAACAGGTGAGATCATAAAGATCATGTGACAATAAAATATAGGCGAACGGTTGGGTGACGCGAGATAGGGAATTACCAATCAGCAACTGTGCACGCGGGCTTTAAGCCAATTAAAAGTGAAACGGGATTGTGCACGAGGCTACCATTACTTTTGAACGCGTAAATATGTAACGCTTACTGTATCAATTTGGAGAAGTCTCCTGGTGTGCCAGTAGAGATTGCCTCCCCACCGGTGTAATAAAGACCACTTGAATAATGATCTGAAACCTTGTGTCGAGTGTTGGTTTAAAATACTTCACAACAGGGGAAAACTCTCCACTGGCTGGAGTCATCCCTAGCACAAAGGAAGATGGTTGTGGTTGTTGGAGGTCAATCATCTCAGCCCCAGGACATCGCTGCAGGAGTTCCTCAGGGCAGTGTCCTAGGCCCAACCATCTTCAACTGCTTCATCAATGACCTTCCCTCCATCATAAGGTCAGAAATGGGGATGATCGCTGATGATTGCAGAATGTTCAGTTCCATTCGCAACTCCTCAGATAATGAAGCAGCCCATGCCTGAATGCAGCAAGACCTGGATGACATTCAGGCTTGGGCTGATAAGTGGCAAGTAACATTCGCGCCACACAAGTTCCAGGCAATGACTATCTCCAACAAGAGAGTCTAATCACTGCCCCTTCACATTCAACGGCATTACCATCGCCGAATCCTCCACCATCAACATCCTGGGGGTCACCATTGACCAGAAACTTAACTGGAACAGCCACATAAATACTGTGGCTACAAGACCAGGTCAAAGGCTGGATATTCTGCAGCTCCCCAAAACCTTTCCACCATCTACAAGGCACAAGTCAGGAGTGTGATGGAATACTCTCCACTTGCCTGGATGAGTGCAGCTCCAACATCACTCAAGAAGCTTAACACCATCCAGGACAAAGCAGCCCGCTTGATTGGCACCCCATCCACCACCTTAAACATTCACTCCCTCCACCACTGGCGTACCGTGGCTGCAGTGTGTACCATCTACAAGATGCACTGCAGCATCTAGCCAAGGCTTCTTCGGCAGTACCTCCCAAACCCGCGACCTCTACCACCTAGAAGAACAAGGGCAGCAGGCACATGGGAACACTACCACCTCCAAGTCACATACCATCCTGACTTGGAAATATATCGCTGTTCCTTCATCGTCGCTGGGTCAAAATCTTGGAACTTCCTCCCTAACAGCAATGTGGGAATACCTTCACCACACGGACTGCAGCGGTTCAAGAAGGCGACTCATCACCCCCTTCTCAAGGGCAGTTGGGGATGGGTAATAAATGCCGGCCTTGCCAGCGACGCCCACATCCCAGGAACTAATAAAAAACAAAGCACACCCTACAAACCAGACACTGTATTGGGTACGGTAACATAGTGGTTATGTTACTGGACTAGTAATCCAGAGGACTGGACTAATGATCCGGAGACACAAGTTCTAATCCTACCACGGCAGCTGGGAAATTTAAAATCAGTTAATTAAATCAGTAAAGGTGACCATGAAACTCCTAGATTGCCATAAAAGCCCCACTGGTTCACTGATGTCCTTTAGGGAGGAAATCTACCACCCTTACCCGGTCTGGCCGATGTGACTGCAGACCCACAGCAATGTGGTTGGCTCTTAACTGCCCTCTGAAATGGTGGCTCACCACCACCTTCTCAAGGGCAATTAGGGATGGGCAATAAATGCTAGCCTTGCCAGCGAATCCCACATCCTGTGAATGAATTTTAAAAATGCATGTCTGGCATATCTATTTCAAGTTGGAGTTATTTTGGAATAACTATATGACATTCTAATGTCAATTCTCCCCCCTCCCCCCACAGATCTATTCATTTCATTCTTTAGCGATTTCAATGTTTTAGCGATTCCAATCACACCGCAGGCTAAATGTCCTCCAGCATTTCCTATTCGAGAGCTCTCATCATTTTGACCTTTGCCCAAGTGAACCACAAGTTCAAAACAGAAGTTTACATGGAAATACTCAGTCATTTTGACACATTTCCAAACTGTTGTAGGCATATATGAATAGGGGAGGCCATTCAGCCCCTCGAATCTGTTCCACCATTTAATTAGATCATGGCTGATCTGTGTTTCAATTTAATTTACCCACCTTCTGTAGCCCATAATACCCTGGCTTAACAAAAATCTATCTATCTCAGTTTTGGCAGTTTTGATTGACTCCCGGCCTCAACAGCTTTTTGAGGGAGAGAGTTCCAGATTTCCACTACCCTTTGTGTGAAGAAGTGCTTCTCCTCACCTCATGCCTGAACGGCCTAGCTCTAATTTTAAGTTTATGCCCCCTTGTTCTGGACTCCACTACCAGAGAGGAAATAGGTTTTTTTAATATAAGCTTGTAGGAGTCACTGGAAATCAACAGACTGCGAGACTTTCGTACCAGCAAAGAAAAACGTGTGTTAGCTTTATTAACTCTCCGCATGGACTGAGGGACTCGGCCTCGTCGCAGGGCTATGACGTCATCTCACAATCGACAACTCTTAAAGGGACCCTGCCCCGATAACCCAACCAAGTTCCGTACATAAAGTGGAGCGATAACAACATTGGCTATACATAGTGAATTGTGTTACTGTCCCTATGTGGTCTCCACCACAAGCTCTGAAATCATGCTGGCACACTTTGTGGCTAAAGTAATGAGACAAAGTACAGTGCTGGGCAGAGAACTGGCTCAAGAACTGGAAACAATAGAGTCATAGTGTTATACAGCACAGAAAGAGGCCCTTCGGCCCATCCTGTCCACGCCGGCCATCAAGCCCTGTCTATTCTAATCCCATTTTCCAGCACTTGGTCCGTAGCCTTGTATGCTATGGCATTTCAAGTGCTCATCTAATTGCTTCTTGAATGTTGTGAGGGTTCCTGCCTCTACCACCCTTTCAGGCAGTGAGTTCCAGATTCCAACCACCCTCTGGGTGAAAAAGTTTTTCCTCAAATCCCCATTAAACCTCCTGCCCCTTATCTTGAAACTATGCCCCCTGGTTATTGACCCCTCCACTAAGGGGAAAAGTTCCTTTCTATCTACCCTATCTATG
Source organism: Somniosus microcephalus (assembly GCF_052327205.1). NCBI lineage: Eukaryota > Metazoa > Chordata > Chondrichthyes > Squaliformes > Somniosidae > Somniosus > Somniosus microcephalus. The sequence goes on along the minus strand of NC_141020.1, from coordinate 16,780,839 downwards.
CCCCTCATAATTTTGTACAATAGCTGGGAAAATAATCTGAACACACAGAACAGGAGTCAGTCAGCGAACCTTTGCCACTTTTTCTAATTCATCTCTGACCTGACCCAAGTTATGGGAAGTAAAATCTCCCAAGCTCATATCAAAATAGGAGGCATGACAAATAATAACAGACAATGCCACCGTTGGATATAGATCTTCCAAGCAACTTCCAACAGGTGGCAAATGTGGATCATTGCAAAATAATTATTACGGGAATTAAAAGTGCAGGTGTTAAGTGGAACAGTGGCACGGAATGCTGAATATTATGCTTATGTACCCAGATAAACACGTTCATTGAAAGCAGACCATTTGGTAACATATTGATGAAGGTTTCTGGTCTGAGGGAGACCACTGCATCTTCTAATTAGAGAAAGAAATAAGGCTGTGTGGAGCGAGCAGGGCAGCGTGATTTGTCTTGGATTGCTCTAGTAAACAATGGGCCAAATGGACCCCTGTACTGTAAATGTTTGATGATATTTTTCTTCCTAGCAAATGGTTGAGATCAACTCAAAACAAAGCGGGGATCGAACCTGGGGTCTTTCTGGTCCAGATTGCTTGGTATCGCACTCGAGCAGTGCACTGACTGAGCCCTTGAGGGAATCCCCAATCCTAGTTTCAATTTATCAAATAAATAACCATTTGCTAATTTTTAAAAATAATTTCGATTCCTTTAGGAATGACAGCCTAAAAAACACAAGGAGAAGATTTAACAACTTGCATTTATTGAGCGCATTTAACGTAGCAAAACGCCCCAAGGTGCTTCACAAGAGCGATATCAATAAAAACATTTTCGACACCGAGCTGCAGGAGGAGATATCAGGACAGGTGACCAAAAGCTTGGTCAAAGAGGTTGGCCTAGAAATTGAGTTTGCCTCCGCCAGGGCTGTAGCGCCCGAAATTTAGCGCCAGCGTTAATTGCCGCTGCGCCCGCCAAAAATTCAGCTGCGCCGCGCCCAGACGGCTGCGGGCGCTAATGGAGGGTGTCAGCGCCTCGCAATGGGCGCTGAATACAGGATTGCGGCGCTAATCCCCCGCTGCGGCACCCGATGCGGTGCGGCAGGCTGGGGTACTGCAGGCCTCCTCCTTCTGTTAAGGAGGAGCTGCCTGCAGCCGACTGCTGGCCGGTGGAATCGCACGAAAAATGAGCCCAGCACCTCGGAGAAGTGCCGGGCTCGAGGCCCACACACATCTGTGCCGCGGGGGGGGGGGGGGGTGGAGGAGTCCGGGGAGGGAGGTGCGGGCAGGCGGCCGCCGGGAAAGCGGCCGGCCGCCGCGCCACCTTAATGCGCCGGCGCGAAGTCCAGCAAGAAACTTTTGAAAAATCGTTGGTTGCGGCTGCCACGGGCGAGGCGGCCGCAACTGAATTTCGGCGTCCGGCCGCATTACCACAGCAACCGGGACGCTGCGCACACCGATGACGTCATCGGTGCCGGCGCAGCGCTACCGGCTAACGCCGATGGTAGGGCCCAAATCAATTTCCGAAGCGGCTATAATTCCGGCGCAAGGCCCTCTAGCGCCTCTAATTGGGCGCTAACCCCACTCAATTTCTAGGCCATTATGTTTTAAGGAGGAGGAAAAATCCAAGTACACCTGGCAGCATGAGTTTCCAATGAGGTTGTGAAAGCCTAGGATGGATGGAGCATAACTGAGTGGCTGACAGGAGATGTGTATAATTGAAGGGGAAAAAACTTCTTGTATTGTACCTTGTTTATATAACTTTAGGTCAGTAGATTGAGTAATGTGTTTTAAAGATTGGCTTTGATTAACTGTAAAGAGTTCCTTTGTCATTTGTGACGAAGGAGATAAGAACAATGCACAAAGCGGTCTAGAGATAGCTGTTAGTGTTGAGTCCAGTGACCCAGCCATTGTTGATGCTGCTGCCTGTAATCAGAATCTAATCAGGACAAATTTGCTTGGCTGGTCCCTCAGCCTCAATTTTGCAAGACTGGTAAAGTCAGGGCTGCACTCACTCACCCTTGGGCCCCCAGTGTGTAGTGATGAAGTCTACCATCAGAACATTAGAATTAGGAGCAGGAGTCGACCATTTGGCCCCTCGAGCCTGCTCCACCATTCAATAAGATCATGGCTGATCATTGACCTCAACTCCACTTTCCCGCCTGATCCCCATATCCCTTGATTCCCCTAGAGTCCAAAAATCTTAGGCTTGAATAAACTCAACGATTCATCATCCCCAGCCCTTTGGGGTAGAGAATTCCAAAGATTCACAACACTCTGATTCCTCCACATCTCAGTCTTAAATGGCCGACCCCTTATCCTGAGACTATGACCCCTGGTTCTAGACACTCCAGCCAGGGGGAAACAGCCTCTCAGCATCTACCCTGTCAATCCCCCTCAGAATCTTAGAAGTTTCAATGAGTCTGCCGAGCCATGCTGGATGCAGGTTTGGTCCCTGGATTGCACGGAGGTTGACTGACTCTCAGCTGAAGAGAGAGGTCAGGGAGCTGAACAATAATCACCCAAAGAGTGGGCTGGTAGCCGCAAGAAATCACACTTAACAAGACAAGAGTGACTTGCTCTGAACGTTGAGAATGCGCATGGAAATGTTTCACTCATACATTAGAAGTGCTTGAACTGTATAAAACACTAGTTAGGCAGCAGCTGGAATATTGCGTGCAGCTCTGGCCACCACATTACAGGAAGGATGTGATTGTACTAGAGAGGGTGCAGAGGAGATTTACGAGGATGTTGCCTGGGCTGGGGAATTTTAGCTATGAGGAAAGATTGGATAGGCTGGGGTTTTCTTTGGAACAGAGGAGGCTGAGGGGAGACCTAATTGAGGTGTATAAAATTATGAGGGGCCTAGATAGAGCGGATAGGAAGGACCTATTATCCTTAGCAGAACAGTCAATAACCAGGGGGCATAGATTTAAAGTAATTGGTCGGAGGTTTAGAGGGGAGTTGAGGAGAATTTTTTTCACCCAGAGGGTGGTGGGGGTCTGGAACTCACTGCCTGAAAGGGTGGGAGAGGCAGAGACCCTCATCACATTTAAAAAGTACTTGGATATTCACTTGAAGTGCCGTAACCTACAGGGCTATGGACCAAGAGCTGAAAAGTGGGATTAGGCTGGAGAGCTCTTTGTCGGCCGGCACAGACACGATGGGCCGAATGGCCTCCTTCTGTGCTGTAACTTTCTGATTCTATGAAGTAACCAAAGTGACCCATGGCATCCTTCTTAAAGTGTGGTGCCCAGAAATGGACACAATACTCTCTGACTGAGGTCTAACCAATAATTTATAAAAGTTTACCATAACTTTCTTGCTTTTGTGCCCAATGCTTCTGTTTCTAAAGCCCAGGATCCCGTCTTCGTTTTAACAGGTTAATCAACTTGTCCTGCCACCTTCAGAGATTGTATGTGAACTCCCTGGTCTCTCTGATCCAGTACCCGCTTTAAAATTAGACCATTTAGTTTACCTCGCCTCTCTTCATTGCTCCTTCCAAAATGCATCGATTCTCTGCATTAAATTTCACCTGCCCTTTTTGTTTGGATGAACATGGTGAAATTCCTAGATTCCCTGGGTTACCTCATACTCCCTCCAACTTTTTTTTAACCTGGGTGGCGGTTGAGCCCTCACCTGGGACCTCAACCACGCTTGTTCCTCTGCTGCCTGTCTGCATCACCTTCGCCAGTGCAGTTTCCCCTCTCATCCATCTTCCGGACGAGACACCCCATCTGCCCTCTGGGGGGGGGGTGGGTGGGGACGTAAAAGATCCCGTGGCCACTATTTCAAAAGAAAAGCAGGGGGAATTCTACCCTGGTGTCCTGGGGCCAATATTTATCCCTCAATCAACAGATGATCTGCTCATTATCACATTGCTGTTTGTGGGATCTTGCTGTGCGCAGATTGGCTGCCACGTTTCCTACATTACAACAGTGACTACACTTCAAAAAAAAAAGTACATTTGGCTGTAAAGCGCTTCGGGACGTCCCGAGGTGGTGAAAGGCGCTGTTTAAAGGCAAGTCTTTCATTTCCTTCCACCTCCCATTGAGACCGTAATTATGAAGATCGGATGACATCAGAGAGAGAGAGGGCGTGGCCGTCAATTGAGGAAGAACCGAGTGGTCCGCTGACGTCACTGTCTCGCCCCGCCCTTCCTCGGGCAGAATCGGCGGGACTGCGCATGCTCCCCAGCCCGGCGCCCGTACCCGCTCTCGCCCTGGCCGTTACGGGTTGGACAAAGTGCGCGTGCGCGGACCCCGTGGGGCCCCCCCCCGCTCTTTCCGTCCCTCACTGACGGTGCAACAAGAAATGGTTCACCTCACCCCATATCACACCTCAGACCTCACACCCCACCCACACCCCATACCCCACCCACACCCCACCTCACACCCCATATCCCACCTCACCTCACACCCCATACCCCACCCCATACCCCACCCACCTCACACCCCATACCCCACCCACACCCCACCTCACACCCCATACCTCACCTCACACCCCATACCCAACCTCACACCCCATACCTCACACCCCATACCTCACCTCACACCTCACACCCCATCTCACACCCCATACCTCACCTCACACCCCATACCCCACCTCACACCCCATACCTCACCTCACACCCCATACCCCACCTCACCTCACACCCCATGCCTCACCTCACACCCCATACCTCACCTCACCTCACACCCTATACCTCACCTCACACCCCATACCCCACCTCACACCCCACCTCACACCCCATACCTCACCTCACAACCCATCTCACACCCCATACCCCACCTCACACCCCATACCCCACCTCACACCCCATACCCCACCTCACCTCACACCCCATACCTCACCTCACACCCCATACCCCACCTCACACCCCATACCCCACCTCACACCTCACCTCACACCCTATACCTCACCTCACACCCCATACCCCACCTCACACCCCACACCTCACCTCACACCCCATACCTCACCTCACAACCCATCTCACACCCCATACCCCACCTCACACCCCATACCCCACCTCACACCTCACCTCACACCCCATACCCGACCTCACACCCCATACCTCACCTCACACCCCATACCCCACCTCACACCCCATACCTCACCTCACACCCCGCACCTCACCCCCCGCACCTCACCTCACACCCCGCACCTCACCTCACACCCCCCACCTCACCTCATGCACCTCACCTCACCTCACACCCCATACCTCACCCACTCCTCCGTCCCCGTCAGCATCAAAAGTGCTTCAACCTCATCCTCCCGCCCCTCCCCCTTTATTGGCTGAATCGAATCCCATCAGCAGCGGCCGCTCGGCAGTGGCGGACGCTGATAGGCTCAATCGCCCGTCAGTCACAACTGGCTGGAGATTGATTGGATAAAGTGGGGCAGCAGCGTTCACCCAATCACGAAGGGCGTCCAGCGCCGGCCGCCGATGTGATTGGCTGCCGGCGCGCGGGAGACGGCGCCAAAAATTTTAAAAAACAGGCGGCGCGTGGGAGCGGGACGAAGCCCGCCGCCCTCTTTCAGCAGCTGACCAATCGGGGAGGCGTCTGCGGGCGACGTCACAATGGGAGTGGGCGTGTCTGCTGGGGGAGGGCGGGGCCGGGAGTCACGTGCGCGGCCTAGCACCCATGGCGGGGGCGGGTAGCATGCTGGGCAAGCCCAAGAAATCGGCGGGGAAGAGCGCGGCGCCGGCCTCCTCCTCCCAGGCCCAGGCCGGGCAGTCGTCGCCGGGCGAGGTGGGGCCCTCCCGCGGCAAGGCCAAAGCCAAGCCCGAGTCGACGACCCAGGAGAAGGCCAGGCCGCGTAAGGAGGCGGCCGCGGCCCCCGAGAAGGCCGCCTCACAGCCGCCCACCCCCTCCAAGGCCCCGGCCGAGGGCCTGGCCCTGAAGACCATCAACAGCAAGAGCCAGCTGGACAGGTTCGTCAAGGCGGCCGGCGAGCGGCTGGTGGTCATCTTCTTCTCGGGCAGCTGGTGTGAGACCTGCCGGGGCCTGAAGCCCATCCTGCGGGACATGGCCCTCCTCAACAACCCGGTGATCTTCTACGAGGTCAACGTGGACGACTCGGAGGACACGGCCGAGGCCTGCGACATCATCCACATCCCCACCTTCCAGTTCTACAAGATGGGCAAGAAGGTGGCTGAGATCCTGGACGACAGCAGAGAATCGGTGGAGGAGAAGATCAAGGAGCTGAAGTAGACTTTTGGTCCTTTTTTTTAGGAATGCAAAAAAAAACCCCGAGCCTTTTAGGAATGCAAGTAAGAAAGAAAGCCTTTAGAACAAAAAAGGAACTACCTTCCACTCTCAACTTCGCTAGCTAGCCTCCTTATCTTGAGGAAAGGAACAGCACTCGAAGCCATCGACATTCAACAGATTGTAGGTGCTAGGTCTTCATCTGCCAAGTCAACAAGCTGGGTCCATCCCAGGAGGGAACAGCCAAATTGAACTCCCACATTTCCTTCTCTTTACCTTGGCCCCCTTTTTTGCTTTTGAAAAGTGCCAGAAAGCAAGCACCAGCTATGCGGGCAGAGCTATCCCCAGCACTCAAAGCCACAGTGAAAGCCCTCTATTAAAAGTTTAAGTGCTGTGGGTTTAATAGAAGGGATTCACTACTCTTCGGATGGCACTCAATAATGATTTCCTGCAATTGAGATTGTAGGGAATTGGCATCAACTTATTGGAAAATCCAATAAAATGTTAAAAGTCATATTTCTCTTCTATACTTTTGATTCTCTCCACACCATTATTGCACCCTGCAGTGGGAACAGGCCCCCAAGTCTCTTGTCTTCCAAGACCAATTTGATTTTGACCATAAAAAGCTAGGTTGGTTTGTGGTGAATGTGCCTTTGATTCTCCATTCATTCCCGTGGAGATGTTACCTAGTTTGGGATGGCATGGGCAACATCAGGAACTCTCATCCCATCATTTCCGTGTGTAGTGTGTTGGACCACAATGGTAACAGGCCCTTGACAGCTTTAAGAACCAAGAAAGCACAGTAAATGTGTGTGTACATGGGCAGCTGATGTACCACAGCATTGCTGACAAGAAAAGCACTGTCACAAGGGCGAGCGTGGAGCTGGGAGATGGCTGCACATCTCCAGTTAGAAGTGGCTTTTGACTCATTCCTCGTAACTCATGATTTATTATTTCCTTTACCCACTGGAGATAGATAAATAAATTAAGTTCCCATCACAGACCATTGGTACATAAATAGAGAAATCTCTACATGTCTTTATCAGGTGCGGGGACGGGATCTCTTGAGCTGTACCACCCATTTGCTTAGAACATGGGTTCTTATAGTGACGACCAAGAAAAGATGAATTTGCATCTTTCTTTAACATATGTCTGCAGCAGTAAGTAGTGTTACGGAGAGTTCCTGCTTAAATCAACCTGTTTCAGTTCCAAACTTTTATTCCAAACCTCCCAGCAAACATGGAACAATAGTGCAGTTCTTCCAGAACTTGCTGCCTGCAGTCGATTTTGTTACTTGCTCAAACACGCCTCAATAAAAGAATTGCACCTGCCATGACCATTTATATTGCATAATATTTATATATATTGTGTATGTGTGCATTTCCCGTCCAACTTGACGATTGGTGATGACACTTTCATGTCAACATTTAACATTGAAACTGTCAACATTTAGAATAGAAATCCTGTATGTAAACAGTTGCCTGTAATTTCGCCTGTGGCCTGCAGGTGCTGCTGTGGAGCAAGTCAATGATGTCTCTCAAATAACAACAGAAAATGCTGGAAAAGCTCAGCAGGCCAGGCAACATCCGTGGAGAGAGAAATGGAGTCAACGTTTCCGGTCGAAACCCTTCGTCAGGACTGAGAAACACAGGAAATTAAACAGATTAAAAGGCCAGTTTGGGGGCTGGGAAATGGGGATGAGAGAACAAAAGAGAAGTGAAGAGACATTAAGAGGTATTCAAAACCAGACGAGATGGTGGTCGGACTAGTGGAGACAAAAGACGGCTCTAGATTAGGTGTGAAATGCGCTGGCAGAATGAGAGAGAGCTGCCATGTGGGAGAGAAAAAAAAGGGAGGGCCAAAACAAAGGTGTGGATAAAAAATATATGTAAAAATGTAATAGGGGCCGAGGTTATGATCTGAAATTGTTGAACTCGATATTGAGTCCGGAAGGCTGTAAAGTGCCTAATCGGAAGATGTGCTGTTCCTCGAGCTTACGCTGGGCTTCCTGTGTTTTTTCAGTCTTGACGAAGGGTTTCGACCTGAAACGTTAACTCTGTTTCTCTCTCCACGGATGTTGCCGGGCCTGCTGAGTTTTTCCCAGCATTTTCTGTTGTTATTTCGGATTTCCAGCAACCGCAGTATTTTGCTATCGTAATGACGTCTCTCAGCTCTGCAACGGTCTTGTAACATTCACCACCTGATTGTGAGCAACATTGCAGGAACTTTGCCGGCGAATAAAAATGCCAATTTTGAAAGTGCAAAGTTTCATTTGTCACCTGTAACTTACTGTGATTGCTAAGTAGACAAACCCTTGCATATAATAACTTGCATTTTTTTTTAGCCTCCCTGCAAATCTGCCTCAAAACTCTGAAGAGTTCATGCTCTATCTTGTATTTGATCTTGCCGGCCAAAAAAAGTCTCATCACGCTCACCACTCCTAAAATGGTTCACCTGGCTCTCAACGCTTTAGGCGGTTCTCAATTAGCGGACCGAGGAAGTAAGGCTTGCAGGCACAAGTTGCTGGCTCATTCTGTCGATGGCGGGATGGGGGTGGTGGTGGGGGTGGGGGGAAGTTAAATTTCCTCAGGTCTCCTTTCACTATGCGGCTGTAAGGTAAATGGGGATTCCGCCAATCTTGCGTCAAAGTTACAGCGTCCGAGCGGGAGAAGCCCTGAGAAGTTTGCTCCACAGGTGGTCTTGTCAATCAAAACAAAATTCCAGGAATACAGACATTATCCCAACGCGTAATGGGAATGGCTTGCTGCTACCTTGCTCTGCTTCTTCAGATGACAGGGATGGTTCCTGGAAACGCCACAAATTCAAGCCTAGGCTCTTCCTGGAGGCCGCTGGTGGAAAATGGCACCCATTTTTCAAACGTACAAAGTCACTGTTGATAGATGAGCTTAAAGAACATAAGAAATAGGAGCAGGAGTAGGCCATACAGCCCCTCGAGCCTGCTCCGCCATTCAATAAGATCAGGCAACCAAAACTGCACACAATACTCAAGGTGCGGTCTCACCAAGGCCCTGTACAACTGCAGCAAGACATCCTTGTTCCTGTACTCGAACCCTCTCGCTACGAAGGCCAACATACCATTTGCCTTCTTAACCGCCTGCTGCACCTGCATGCTTACCTTCAGCGACTGGTGCACAAGGACACCCAAGTCTCGTTGCACTTCCCCTTTTCCCAATCTATTGCCGTTCAGATAATAATCTGTCTTCCTGTTTCTGCCACCAAAGTGGATAACCTCGCATTTATCCACATTATACTGCATCTGCCATGCTTCTGCCCAATCACCCAACCTGTCCAAATCATACTGGAGTTTCTCGGCATCCTCCTCACAGCACACACGCCCACCCAGCTTTGTGTCGTCTGCAAACTTGGAGATATTACATCTAGTTCCTTCGTCTAGATCATTAATATATATTGTGAATAACTGGGGTCCTAGCACCGATCCCTGCGGTACCCCACTAGTCACTGCCTACCACTCGGAAAAAGACCCGTTTATTCCAACTCTTTGCTTCCTGTCTTCCAACCAGTTCTCTATCCAAGTCAGTACCTTACCCCCAATCCCATGTGCTTTAACTTTGCATGCTAACCTCTTATGCGGGACCTTATCAAAAGCCTTCTGAAAGTCCAAATACACCACATCCACTGGTTCTCCCTTATCTATTCTACCAGTTACATCCTCAAAAAATTCCAGTAGATTAGTCAAGCACGATTTACCGCTTGTAAATCCATGTTGACGTTGTCCGATCCTGTCACTGTTTTCCAAGTGCTCTGCTATTACATCCTTTATAATGGACTCTAGCATTTTCCCCTCCTAATTCTTATGTTCTTCTAAGAGCAGGGGAGTTCTCCCCCATTATCCCCGGTGTCTTATTGGTCAATATGTATCCCTCAACCAATACCTAAAAATAGATTTTTGGTCATTATCACATTGCTGGGCACAAAGGCACAAATCACCAGGAGTGGATGGGATGCATCCTAGGATGCTGAGGGAATTGAGGGCGGAAATCGCGGAAGTACTGGCCATAATATTCCAATCCTCCATTGATACGGGGGTGGTGCCAGAGGACTGGAGAATTGCAAATGCTACACCATTGTTCCAAAAAGGGGGTAAAGATAAACCCAGCAACTACAGGCCTGTCAGTTTAACCTCGGTAGTGAGGAAGCTTTTAGAAACAGTAATCAGGGACAAAATTAACAGTCACTTGGATAGGTGAGGACTAATTAAGGAAAGCCAGCACGGATTTGTTCAAGGCAAATCGTGTTTAACCAACTTGATTGAGCTTTTGATGAGGTAACAGAGAGGGTTGATGAGGGCAGTGCAGTTGACGTAGTGTACATGGATTTCCAAAAGGCGTTCAACAAAGTAGGCTTGCCAGCAAAGTTGAAGCCCATGGAATAAAAAAAGTGGCAGCATGGATACGACATTGACTAAGTGACAGGAAACAGAGAGTAGTGGTGAACGGTTGTTTTTCGGACTGGAGGAAGGTACAGTGGTGTTCCCCAGGGGTCGGTTCTAGGACCACTGCTTTTCTTGATATATATTAATGACTTGGATGTGGGTGTACAGGGCACAATTTCAAAATTTGCAGATGACACAAAACTTGGAAGTATAGTGAACAGTGAGGAGGAGAGGGATAGACTTCAGGAGGACATAGACAGGCTGGTGAAATGGGCAGACACGTGGTAGATGAAATTTAACGCAGAAAACTGCAAAGTGATACATTTTGGTAGGAAGAACGAGGAGAGGCAATATAAACTAAAGGGTACAATCCTAAAGAGGGTGCATGAACAGAGAGACCTGGGGGTACGTGTGCACAAATCATTGAAGGTGGCAGGGCAGGTTGAGAAAGCAGTTAAAAAGGCTTATGGGATCTTGAGCTTCATAAATAGAGGTATAGAGTACAAAAGTGTGGAAATTATGATGAATCTGTTCAACCCCAACTGGATTACTGTGTCCAATTCTGGGTACCACACTAGGAAGGATGTGAAGGCTTAGAGAAGGTGCAGAAAAGATTTACGAAAATGATTCCAGGAATGAGGGACTTCAGTTACGTTGATAGACTGGAGAAGCTGGGGTTGTTAAAAACATAGAAACATAGAAACATAGAGATAGGAACAGGAGTAGGCCATTTGGCCCTTCGAGCCTGCTCCGCCATTCAATGAGATCATGGCTGATCTTCGTCTGAGATCATAGCTGATCTTACCAGTTCAGTACCCCGTCCCCGCCTTTTCTCCGTAACCCTTAATCCCCTTAGCCTTCAGAAATATATCCAATTCTCTCTTGAAAATATTTATTGAATTAGCCTTCACAGCCCTCTGTGGCAGGGAATTCCACAGGCTCACCACTCTTTGAGTGAAGAAATTCTTCCTCATCTCTGTTTTAAATGATTTGCCCGCTATTTTTAGACTGTGGCCCCTGGTTCTGTGCTCCCCGGCCATTGGAAACATTCTCTCTGAATTCAGCCTGTCCAGGCCTGCCATAATTTTATATGTTTCGATGAGATCCCCTCTCAATCTTCTAAACTCCAGTGAGTACAAGCCCAAACTATTTAATCTCTCTTCGTAGGTCATTCCCGCCATTCCAGGTATCAGCCTGGTGAATCGCCGTTGCACTCTTTCCATGGCAAGAACATCCTTCCGCAGATGGGGCGACCAAAACTGTACACAATACTCCAGATGCGGTCTCACCAGCACCTTGTACAGCTGTAGTAAGGTATCCCTATTCCTATACTCGAACCCCCTTGATATGAAGGCCAACATACCATTTGCCTTCTTAATCGCCTGTTGCACCTGCATGCTCTCCTTCAGTGACTGGTGCACAAGAACACCCAGGTCCCTCTGCACTTCCCCATCTCCCAATCTATTGCCATTTAGATAATAATCTACCCTCCTGTTTTTACCCCCAAAGTGGATAACCTCGCATTTATCCACATTATAGTGCATCTGCCACGTATCCGCCCATTCCCCCAACCTGTCCAAATCGCACTGTAGCCTCCTGACATCCTCATCAGAGCCCACCCCTCCTCCTAGTTTAGTGTCGTCAGCGAATTTGGAAATATTGCATCCAATTCCCTGATCCAGATCATTTATATATATTGTGAACAGCTGGGGTCCCAGGACAGATCCTTGCGGCACCCCGCTGGTCACTGCCTGCCACTCCGAAAACGAGCCGTTTATTCCAACTCTCTGTTTTCTATCCGCCAGCCAGTTCTCTATCCACGTTAATACTTTGCCCCCAATCCCATGAGCCTTAATTTTGCATGATAATCTTTTGTGTGGAACCTTATCGAAGGCTTTCTGGAAGTCAAGGTACACCACATCCACTGGCTCTCCCCCATCTATTTTACCAGTTACTTCCTCAAAAAATTCCAGCAGATTAGTCAAACACGATTTACCCTTTGTAAATCCATGTTGACTCTGTCCGATCCTTTCCCCATTTGTCAAGTGCTCCGCTATTTTATCCTTAATAATGGACTCAAGCATTTTGCCCACAACCGATGTAAGGCTTACTGGTCTATAATTCCCTGCTTTCTCTCTACCCCCCTTTTTAAATATTGGGGTAACATTAGCTACCCTCCAATCCACGGGTACTGTTCCCGAGTCAATGGAGTTCCGGAAGATGATCCTTAGAGCATCTGCTATCTCCAGGGCCACCTCCTTAAGTACCCTAGGATGTAATTTATCAGGCCCCGGGGATTTGTCGGCCTTCGGTCCCCTCAACTTACCCAACACCATATCCCTAGAGATACTAATTTCTGTCAGCTCCTCCCTCTCATTAGTCCCTATGTTTGCCGATATTCCTGGGAGGTTATTTGTGTCCTCCTTTGTGAATACAGAACCAAAGTATGAGTTTAATTGGTCTGCCATTTCCTTATTCTCCATTATATATTCTCCCGAATCGGACTGCAAGGGACCGACTTGGGATTTTACCAGTCTTTTCCTCCTGATATACCGATAAAAGCTTTTGCAGTCTGTCTTTATGTTTGCTGCAAGTTTACTTTCGTATTCTATTTTCCCCTTCCTGATTAATCCCTTTGTCCTCTTTTGCTGTATCCTGTACTGCCCCCAATCTTCCGGTCTGGTGCTTTTTTTTGCCAGTTGATATGCCCTTTTTTTTTATTTTATGCTGTCCCTAATTTCCCTCGTTATCCATGGTTGAGCCACCTTTTTAGGTTTATTTTTATGCCAAACCGGTATAAACATGTTCTGGAATTCTTCCATTCTATCTTTGAATGCTTGCCATTGTCTATCCACTGTCAATCCCCCCAGAAACACCACCCAATCAATCTTACCCAATTCCCGTCTCATACCCTCGTAATTCCCTTTATTTAAGTTCTGGACCTTAGTCTCTGATTCAATTTCCTCACTCTCCATCTCGACTGAGAGCTCGATCATATTATGATCGCTCTGACCCAAGGGGCCTCGTACAAGAAGATTGTTGATAAGTCCCTTCTCATTGCACAATACCCAGTCTAAAATGGCCTGATCTCGAGTCGGCTCCTCGACATATTGGTCCAGATAACCGTCCCGAAAACATTCCAGGAATTCCTCCTCCTCAGAATTTTTACTAATTTGGGTAGTCCAATCAATATGTAAATTAAAGTCACCCATGATGACAGCTGTGCTCTTATCGCACGCTTCTCTAATTTCCCTTTTTATGCCTTCCCTCACCTCCATATTACTATTTGGAGGCCTATATATCACACCCACTAACGTTTTCCTCCCCTTGCTATTTCTCATTTCTACCCATACAGATTCCGTTTCATCTGAGTTAATATCCTTCCTTTCCATTGCATTAATCCCCTCCTTTACCAGCAATGCTACCCCACCTCCCCTACCTTTTTGCCGATCCTTCCTAAATATTGTATATCCCTGGATGTTAAGTTCCCAGCCTTGCCCACCCTGCAGCCACGTTTCTGTAATCCCAATCAAATCATACTTGTTTACCTCTATTTCCACAACTAATTCATCCACCTTGTTCCTAATGCTTCTAGCATTAAGATACAAAGCCTTCAGGCTTGCTTTTTTCACACTCTCATTATGAATTAGTTTGGCCCTTTGTGTTTCTCTCCTTTGCTTATTGCTTCTCACCTTTCTACCATCTATTTCTGACTTCATATGACTTCCCTCTTTTCCACTATCTAGGTTCCCATCCCCCTGCCAAATTAGTTTAAATCCTCCCGAACCGCCCTAGAAAATATTACCCCGAGGACATCGGCTCCCTCACAGTTCAGGTGTAGACCGTCCCCTTGGTACAGGTCACTCCTCCCCAAGAACTGGTTCCAATGCCTCAAGAATTTAAATCCCTCTCCCTTGCACCACTGCTCAAGCCACGTATTTAGCTTATCTATCTTACTCTCTCTAAACTTATTAGCTCGTGGCACTGGTAGCAATCCAGAGATTACTACCTTTGAGGTCCTACTTTTCAATTTAGCTCCTAACTCCCTAAATTCAGCTTGTAGGACCTCCTCCCTCTTTTTACCTACATCGTTGGTACCTACATGTACCACGACAACTGGCTGATCCCCCTCCCCCTTCAGAATGAATGCTCTGCACCCGCTCCGAGACATCCTTGACCCTTGCACCAGGGAGGCAACATACCATCTTGGAGTCTCGGTCTCGGCCACAGAAACTCCTATCTATCCCCCTTACAATTGAATCTTCTCCTTAGAACAGGGAAGATTGAGAGGAGATTTGATAGAGGTGTTCAAAATCATGAGGGGTCTGGACAGAGTAGAGAGAGAGAAACTGTTCCCATTGGCGGAAGGGTCGCGAACCAGAGGACACAGATTCAAGGTGATTGGCAGAAGAACCAAAGGCGACGTAAGAAAAAAACTTCTTTTACGCAGCGAGTGGTTAAGATCTGGAACGCACTGCCTGAAAGGGCGGTGGAGGCAGATTCAATGGCGGCTTTCAAAAGGGAATTCACAGAATCACAGAAACCCCACAGTGCAGATAGAGGCCATTTCGGCCCATCGAGCCTGCACCGACACATATCCCACCCGATTCCCGTAACCCCTACACATATCCCACCCTATTGCCGTAACCCCACGTATTTAATCCCCCTAACACTAAGGGTCAATTTATCATAGCCAAGCAACCTAACCCGCACATCTTTGGACTGTGGGAGGAAACCGGAGCACCCGGAGGAAACCCACGCAAACACGGGGAGAATGTGCAAACTCCACACAGACAGTCACCCGAGGCCGGATTTGAACCCGGGTCCCTGGCGGTGTGAGGCAACAGTGCTAACCACTATGCCACCGTGCTGTGGATAAGTACCTGAGGGGAAAAAAATGTCAGGGTTACGGGGAAAGGGTGGGAGAGTGGGACGAGCCGAGAGTCGAATGGCCTTCTTCCGTGCTGTAACCGTTCTATGATTCTATGACTGATTTCCCCCCCCCCCCAGGATTGTTGAGGTTAATCACAGCCCCCCCATCACTACCTCAGGTGAGTGCTGCTAATTCAGCACAGAGCAGAAATCAAACTTTCAGATGATCCTGGTTTTTCCAGCTCAGCAACTCACTGGGCAGTGGGTTTACCCGCCGAGCCACTGGACTGCCCAGGACTGCAGGAACCGTCAACGCGAGCTGTGGATCGAGATCTTTTATTTATTATTCTGACTCCAAATGATCAGAGAGAGATGTTAACATTGAACAGCACGCTCGCCGGTATCACGCGGACGTGTAGGTTCCCGACACACAGACAAACTTCCCATCGTATTCCGAAGTCGTCAGGCACTTGAGGAAGAAGTGTCCCAGGTCGTGCTTGGAGATGACTCGGCCGCCCTTTTCATTGACTGACACGGTGTAATTCCCGGTCAGAGGGTGCGCATCTGTGAGAGGAACGAAACAACGTTAAATAGACTGTACGCCATGTTAAATAGAACTTCGGGATAGGGAGGATACAAACAGGAATATCGTGAAAAGAGGGATATTATCAGAAGTATCGGGATAGAATCATAGAAATTTACAACGCAAAAAGGAGGCCATTCGACCCATCGTGTCTGTGCTGGCTGAGAAAGAGCTCTCCAGCCTAATCCCACTTTCCAGCTCTCGGTCCGGAGCCCTGTAGGTTACGGCACTTCAAGTGTATATCCAAGTACTTTTTAAATGTGCTGAGGGTTTCTGCCTCTACCACCCTTTCAGGCAGTGAGTTCCAGACCCCCACCACCCTCTGGGTGAAAAAAGTTCTCCTCAACTCCCCTCTAATCCTGCTACCAATTACTTTAAATCTATGCCCCCTGGTTATTGACCTCTCTGCTAAGGGAAATAGGTCCTTCCTATCCACTCTATCTAGGCCCCTCATAACTCTATACACCTCAATTAAGTCTCCCCTCAGCCTCCTCTGTTCTAAAGAAAACAACCCCAGCCTCTCCAATCTTTCCTCATAGCTAAAATAAGAACATAAGAAATAGGAGCAGGAGTAGATCATTTTAAAAGGGAGTTGGACAGGTACTTGAGAATGAGGGAGTGCAGCGAAGGTTCACCAGACTGGTTCCTGGGATGAGGGGGATTGTCCTATGAGGAGAGATTTAGACTGGGCCTATATTCTCTAGAGTTTAGAAGAATGAGAGGTGATTTCATTTGAAACATTCAAAATTCTTGCAGGGCTTGACAGGGTCGATGCAGGGAGGATGTTTCCCCTGGCTGGGGAGTCTAGAACCAGGGCTCACAGTCTCAGAATAAGGGGTCGGACATTTAGGACTGAGATGAGGAGGAATTTCTTCACTCAGAGGGTTGTGAATCTTTGGAATTCTCTACCCCAGAGGGCTGTGGAGGCTCAGTCGTTGAGTATATTTAAGACAGAGATCAGTCGCTGGGGAACTCCTTAACAGCACTGTGGGAGTACCTTCACAACACGGATTGCAGCAGTTCAAGAAGACAGCTCACCACCACCTTCTCAACGGCAATTAGGAAAGGGCAATAGCGACGCCCACATCCCATGAACGAATAAAGAAAAAATCTAATGTCAGCCACCAGTGGGCACCGGCGAGTAGGAGATTGGTTAACATAACAAGAAATAGGAGCAGAAGTCGGCCACACGGCCCCTCGAGCCTGCTCCGCCATTTAATGAGATCATGGCTGATCTTCGACCTCAACTCCACTTTCCTGCACTATCCCCATATCCCTTAATATTCAAAAATCTATCGATCTCTGTCTTGAATATACTCAAAGACTGAGCCTCCACAGCCCTCTGGGGTAGAGAATTCCAAAGATTCACCACCCTCTGAGTGAAGAAATTCCTCCTCATCTCAGTCCTAAATGGCTGACCCCTTATTCTGAGACTGTGACCCCTGGTTCTAGACTCCCCAGCCAGGGGAAACAACCTCCCTGCATCGACCCTGTCAAGGCCTGTAAGAATTTGGTATGTTTCAAATGAGATCACCTCTCATTCTTCTAAACTCTAGAGAATATAGGCCCAGTCTACTCAATCTGTCGTCACAGGACAATCCCCCCATCCCAGGAACCAGTCTGGTGAACCTTCGTTGCACTCCCTCTATGGCAAGTACAGGAAACTCTCTCTTAACCGGCAAAATTCAGGAGTAGGTTCAGGTAAGTTTTACTGTATATTAGTGGCCATGTAACCGGGGTTCCTGCACCTGTGGCCGTGCAACAGGGACTCCTGCACAAGTACCGTGTAACCGGGACTCCTGCACCTGTGGCCGTGTACGGGGCTCTCGTACCTTTTACTATACCTCTCTGTAATCCGGACTTTTTGATCAACCGGCACCGCGCCGGTCCCGTCGGTGCCGGATAAAAAAGAGTTTCCTGTATATCCTTCCTTAGGTAAGGAGACCAAAACTGTATACAATACTCCAGATGTGGTCTCAGCATGCCAGAGCGAATAATATTTCTCTCTCTACTCTATCAAAACCTCTCATCATCGGCATTATGCTTCTCTTAGGTGGGAAACCAGCTTAGATAGGAAACCCATTGCTTTGCGCCCAGCATGAATTCTAATCCCTATCCCACCTTAGTAAAGAAAGTCTAACCGTCAATGTGAGGTGGAAACACAGCCACATAGTCCAGCCCAGAGTTCTTCAGCACGTCATACATCCTCTGGTGGTCCTTGGTCACGTCCAGCAGCGGTGGGGGAATCTTGGCTTCCTCCCACAACAGGAAGGCTGTAGAAATGGAAATGTCACATCAACCGCCTCTCAACCTGCACCTCTCTTCTGTCTTTACCGTGCTTAATACGCTGCAAAGGACTGGTGAAGCCCCGCTCAACTGGATAAAGGCTCTGCCCGGTGTGGTCCTCCTTTGCCCGTCTGTGGAGCTCGCTCATTCTGCCACTTTGGCTATTTAAAGCGAGTCCAGTTGTGCGCTCCAATGTTGAATCGCCTAACCTCGATTGCAATGAGCAAACCCTCCCTCGATGGGTCTTCAGATATTTTACTGATAAGGACATAAGAAGAACATAAGAAATAGGAGCAGGAATCGGCCACTCGGTCCCTCGAGCCTGCTCCGCCATTCAATAAGATCATGGCTGATCTTGGGCTCAAAGCCACTTCCCCGCCCGCTCCCCATAATCCTTCACTCCCTTATCTTGCAAAAATCTGTCTATCTCCACCTTAAATGTATTTAATGACCCAGCCTCCAGGGCTCTCTGGGGCAGAGAATTCCACAGATTTACGACCCTCTGAGAGAAGAAATTCCTCCTCATCTCAGTTCTAAAAGGGCGACCCTTTATTCAGAAACTGTGCCCCCGAGTTCTAGATTTCCCCACGAGGGGAAACATCCTCTCTGCATCTACCTTGTCGAGCCCCCTCAGTATCTTATATGTTTCAATAAGATCACCTCTCATTCTTCTAAATTCCAATGAGTATAGGCCCAACCTGCTCAACCTTTCTTCATAAGTCAACCCCCTCATCTCTGGAATTAACCGAGTGAATCGTCTCTGAACTGCCTCCAATGCAAGTATATCCTTCCTTAAATAAGGCGACCAAAACTGTACGCAGTACTCCAGGTGTGGTCTCACCAATGCCCTGTACAGTTGTAGCAGGACTGCCCTGCTTTTATACTCCAACCCCCTTGCAATAAAGGCCAAAAACTGAGATGCAGATTTTTCTGGGTCCCCTTTGCCTCTTTAAGGCATTGGCTCATCATTTAATTCTACATTAAATAACTTTTTAACACTTGGTGCAACAGCCTGAGAAGTTAGACACGGAGGGACACCAGGGCAGGGAAAACTCCCAATTTATACATTTCAATATTCTGTAAAACACCATCAAATCGTCAAATGCTATCCATTTCAAAAATGAAACTTAAAGGGAATGAAGTGTCAGCTGTGGCTCAGTGGGCAGCGCTCGAGCCTACTGAGTCAGAAGGTTGTGGGTTCAAATCCCACTCCAGAGACTTGAGCACAAGGTGGACACTCCAGTGCAGTGCTGAGGGAGTGCTGCACTGTCGGAGGTGCCGTCTTTCGGATGAGATGTTAAACCGAGGCCCCGTCTGCTCTCTCAGGTTGGACGTAACAAAATCCCATGGCGCTATTTCGAAGACTTATCCCTGGGGCCAATATTTATCCCTCAATCAACATCTAAAACAGATTATCTGGTCATTATCACGGTGCTGTTTGTGGGATCTTGCTGTGCACAAATTGACTGCTGTGTTTCCTACATTACAACAGTGACTGCACTTCAAAATTGGCTTTAAAGCGCTTTGGGGCGTCCAGAAGCTGTGAAAGGCGCTGTATAAAATGCAAGTCTTTTTCTTCTTTCCAGCCTTAAACTTACTTGACATGCAGGCTACCACCTTCTTCACATTGTGGGTCTTCATTGCTTCGACAATGTTTCTGGTTCCCTCGGACATCATTGTAGTGGGGCCTGTTGGAGGCAGAAACAGAAAAAGGAGGCATCAAGCGGCGAGTTTTGACCGCGACGCTCCAAGTTCAAGGGTCGATTTCAGACTGTACACTCCCAGAAATCCAGGTGTGCGGGGGGCATGCAAAGCCAGTAGGCCTGAGCGCTAGGCCCAAAGGGGTGAGGAGTGAGCAGTCAGCGGTTCAATATCTAAAATCTGGCAGCCGCAAGTGGATCAGGTGGGTAGAATGGATAGCCTCAAAAGGTTTGGCGGAGGGTGATTTAGTGTGGGTGCCCCCAAAATCACATGAAAACCCCCTAAACTGTGTTTTAAAGCATCCAGAAAATTTCAGGCAAAGAAACAAAATGGCCGACGCACAACGGCAACAAGTCAGGGAGAGGGCGACAGGACTGTCCCCTTCAGAAATGTTGACACAAAGATTTACTCCCAAACCTGAGCTACCCACCCATTCAGCAGCAGGCCACTGTATTTCTGCAGGGATCCACAAAGAGAATTCCTGTTTTTCCTGGCCCCTCCCCCCCCGCAAAAAAACATATTCCAGGCCATTTCTGGAGCGGTCCCTTTAAGGATTGCTGGTGAGGGCACTCAGCCCATTTGCTCTGGACAATTGCAATCGGGGTCCGGCCACCGCCACTGGACCCCGATCGGCCTGTGCGAGCCGCCGCCCGCCTGTTTCAGGCAGGACTGCTGCCGGGCGCCTATTCAGATGAATCACACCAGGTGGGCATTTCAAGGGGGCCGCTGTTTCTTTGCCACCTTCAGCTGCCGAAACCAGGACGACCCCAAAATGTCGACACAGCATTTTACTATTAGAAACATAAGGCTGGATTTTGATACTGGAGACGTGTAGGAGGCGGGTCTACAACTTTCGGGGTTGTAGTCCCGCCTCCATTGAGTTGTGGCCAACCCACGCGATTTAGACTTGATTGACCTTGTTGAGCCCGCCCAGTGGGCTCAGCAGGCCAATTAAGGGCCACCCGGCAACAGGTGACGTCACAGACTGACATTTCATCTGTCAAGAGCTGTTGACAGATGAAATATCAGCGTTTGACAGCTCTTTGAAGCTGTCAATCACTGACAATCTGTACTCCAAGTTAATTCCTTCCACTCAGGATGATTTAGAGATCTCTCCAGAACAGAAAGCTGAATGCTGCAACTTTTGACAGCTCGCGGCCATTCTGCTTTCTGTGCCGGTGAGATGAGGGACTCCCGAGACCTGAAGGAAGGAAGGCTGTAAAGGTAAGTAAAGGTAAGTAAAACTTCTTTAAACACTTTACACACACCAAACACACTTACCTTTGCACTCATGTACCCATCACTCACCTGAACACCGGACATCTCGAACCCTTCAACCCGACGGCCCGCCTCGCTAACTTGGCGTGGTTTGGAGCCGTCGGGAATCCCACACTTCAGCAATAAAAATAGGGATTAGGCTAAAAACTGCCTGTTAACTACCTGTTAATTGGCACTAATCCCCTTCCCACCTCGGGGAGGCGGGTCCCAGCACTGGAAGGGTATCCGCCTCCTTTGAAACTGGCATGGAGGCGGGTTGGGGGCGGGATGGGTTCGTTCCCCCCGATTTGAGATTTTAACCCCCCACACGCCTCCAATCCCGCCTCCACGGCCCAATGAAAATCCTGCCCATAGGGTTTTGCTGTTTATATATAAACTCACCATATTCCGATATTCCTGCATTTTACCGAGCTAACACATAAATCTTAGTTGGCGCTTTATTCCCTTTACCCAGTGAGTGCCGAGAATGTGGAACTCGCTACCACAGAGAGTGGTTGAGGCGAATGGCAAAGATACCTTTAAGGGGCAGCTAATTAAACACATGAGGGGTAAAGGAATAGAAGGACATGCTGATGGGAGAAGGCCCGTGTTGAGCATGAACACCAATGAAGTGCTTTTTGAAGCGTAGTCACTGTTGTAATGTAGGAAACGCGGCAGCCAATATACGCACAGCAAGCTCCCGCAAACAGCAATGTGATGATGACACATGGACCCGATGGGCCGAATGGCCCGTTTCTGTGCTGTAAAAACTCGACGTAAAATACTGGCATTGAGAACGTGACCCAAAAACCGTGACACAGGAAGTAAGCTCAACATGGACAGGAAGCACACAGCATATACAAGACTTTTAACATACTAGTCCGTGGTGTTGTAGATGTGGGATCAAGACCAAGTGTTATCTTCAGGTGAAGCGGGTTAGAGGGTGAGGGAGAATTGGACCAGGGCACAGACGTGATTTGGTCCCTGTTTTATAAGCACAGATTCCGTGCTTATAGATTTCCACCTCTAGTGGCTAAAGTGTGTCAGCTGTGACTCAGTGGGTAGCACTCTCGCTTCTGAGTCAGAAGGTTGTGGGTTCAGGTCCCACTCCAGAGCACAAAAGTCTTCTCTGACACTCCAGTGCGGTGCTGAGGGAGTGCTGCACTGTCGGAGGTGCCGTCTTTCAGATGAGACGTTAAACCAAGGCCCCGTCTGCTCTCTCAGGTGGACGTAAAAGATCCCATGGTACTATTTTGAAGAGGAGCAGGGGAGCATTGGTGTCCTGGCCAATATTTATCCCTCAATCAACATCACTAAAACAGATTATCTGGTCATTATCACATTGCTGTTTGTGGGAGCTTGCTGTGCGCAGATTGGTTGCTGCGTTTCCTACATTACAACAGTGACTACACTTCAAAAAGTACTTCATTGGGTGTAAGTGCTTTGGGATGTCGTGGGGTCGTGAAAGACGCTATATAAAGACGCAAGTCTTTTTTTTTCTTATTACAGCGTGACAAGTTTGAATAGGCAGTTTGCAGTATAAATGTTGACATAGGAGTTTATAATGGAGAAAGCTGTGCGCAGATACCTAATATTTTTAATACATTATTAGACAGATAGATGGTAAATCCACCCAAGAAATTAATTAGTGGATGATTTATATGGATAATTAATTTACAGCACAGAAACAGGCCATTCGGCCCAACTGGTCCATGCCGGTGTTTATGCTCCACACCAGCCTCCTCCCACTTTACTTCATCTCACCCCATCAACGTAACCTTCTAGTCCTTTCTCCCTCATGTGTTTATCTAGCTTCCCCTTAAATGCATCGAGGCTCTTGGCCTCAAGCACTCCACGTGACACAAGTACCACATCGCTGCGCCACAGCCCGGCGGAGAGACTTACTCAGGTCGTTCCTGGTTCCCAGAATGATGATGACCCCGTCCTGACCTTTGACCGCCTTCTGGACAGCTTCCTTATTCAGGACGTCACCGACGACGACCTTTACCCCATGGTATTCGGCTGGCAGTCTGGCCGGGTCGCGGACCAGAACGGTGACCTCGTGACCTATGAGAAAACGGGAGCAGTCTTTGCACACATGAAATGGACAATGTGGAAACCACAGTGACTAATGATAACCCCAGCCTGAATACTCTCCCCACATTTTTCAAGCTATTAAGGGGAACTGATACGGTAGATAGAGAGAAACTATTTCTGCTGGTTGGGGAGTCTAGGACTAGGGGGTATAGTCTAAAAATTAGAGCCAGGCCTTTCAGGAGTGAAGTTAGGAAACACTTCTACACACAAAGGGTGGTAGAAGTTTGGAACTCTCTTCCGCAAACGGCTATTAATGCTGGGTCAATTGTTAATTTTAAATCGGAGATTGATAGATTTTTGTTAAGCAAAGGTGACGTAATAAAACTCACTACGCACTTGGTTTGAGTGTAAAGCAAGGCTTTAATCAACTTGTTTCAGAACACGGAGGTCTAGTTGTACTTCACTAGTTCCTGTCTTACAAAATGTCCCTGCCAAGCTGGGCCCATGCCCGAGTATTTATACTCCTTGGACGGCGCCATCAGCTGGCTGTCCAGCGTTATTTCACGAGTAGTTTCTTGATGAATGATGAGATTTATAACAAAAGGTATTAAGGGATATGGGGGCAAAGGCGGGTAGATGGAATTAGATCATAGATCAGCCATGAATGGCGGAACAGGCTCAAGGGGCTGAATGGCCTCCTCCTGTTCCTATTGGGTCCACGTCTGGCACGTTTTCCTCTCTTGGTATCTCGTAGCTGATGTTGCAGATTGTGATGAGGGACGATGTTACTCTACAATTTAACCCCGGGTTAACCATCTCTTTTCAACTGACGCTAATGGGGGGGTTCAGGTATCAGTCTCATTTTCACAAAAGCAAAAGACTGCGGATGCTGGAAATCTGAAATAAAAACAGAAAATGCAGGAAATACTCAGCAGGTCAGGCAGCATCTGTGGAGCGAGAAACAGAGTTAACGTTGCATCGACCTGAAACGTTAACTGTTGCATCGACCTGAAACGTTAACTCTGTTTCTCTCTCCACAGATGCTGCCTGACCTGCTGAGTATTTCCTGCATTTTCTGTTTTTGCATCAGTTTCATTAAACTGTGTTCTAACCCTTCTCGGTTCCCGGTTTTATCCCCACTTCTCCTGAAGGTGCAAGGTGTTGGAATCTGTACGTGGAAAATGGCTGTTAGTCTCAAAGCATTTGGCAGTGTGTTCGAGAAGTCAGCGGTGTTGCAGGGCAGTCAGCAGTGTCTCAGAGCAGTTAACAGTGTCTCAGAGCAGTTAACAGTGTCTTGGAGCAGTTAACAGTGTCTTGGAGCAGTTAACAGTGTCTTGGAGCAGTTGACAGTGTCTTGGAGCAGTTAACAGTGTCTTGGAGCAGTTAACAGTGTCTCAGAACAGTTGACAGTGTCTTGGAGCAGTTAACAGTGTCTTGGAACAGTTGACAGTGTCTTGGAGCAGTTAACAGTGTCTTGGAACAGTTGACAGTGTCTTGGAGCAGTTAACAGTGTCTCAGAACAGTTGACAGTGTCTTGGAGCAGTTAACAGTGTCTCAGAACAGTTAACAGTGTCTTGGAACCGTTAACAGTGTCTTGGAACAGTTGACAGTGTCTTGGAGCAGTTAACAGTGTCTCAGAACAGTTGACAGTGTCTTGGAGCAGTTAACAGTGTCTTAGAACCATTAACAGTGTCTTGGAACAGTTGACAGTGTCTTGGAGCAGTTAACAGTGTCTCAGAGCAGTTAACAGTGTCTTGGAGCAGTTAACAGTGTCTTGGAGCAGTTAACAGTGTCTTGGAACCGTTAACAGTGTCTTGGAACAGTTGACAGTGTCTTGGAGCAGTTGACAGTGTCTTAGAACCATTAACAGTGTCTTGGAACCGTTAACAGTGTCTTGGAACAGTTAACAGTGTCTTGGAACAGTTGACAATGTCTTGGAGCAGTTAACAGTGTCTCAGAACAGTTGAGTGTGTCTTGGAGCAGTTAACAGTGTCTCAGAACATTTGACAGTGTCTTGGAGTTAACAGTGTCTTGGAGCAGTTGACAGTGTCTCAGAACAGTTGACAGTGTCTTGGAACAGTTGACAGTGTCTTGGAACAGTTGACAGTGTCTTGGAGCAGTTAACAGTGTCTCAGAGCAGTTAACAGTGTCTTGGAACATTTGACAGTGTCTTGGAGCAGTTGACAGTGTCTTGGAACAGTTGACAGTGTGGAACAGTTGACAGTGTCTTGGAACATTTGACAGTGTCTTGGAGCAGTGAACAGTGTCTTGAAGCAGTTGACAGTGTCTTAGAGCAGTTAACAGTGTCTTGGAACAGTTGACAGTGTCTTGGAACATTTGACAGTGTCTTGGAGCAGTGAACAGTGTCTTGGAGCAGTGAACAGTGTCTTGGAGCAGTTGACAGTGTCTCGGAGCAGTTGACAGTGTCTTGGAACAGTTGAAAGTGTCTTGGAACAGTTGACAGTGTGGAACAGTTAACAGTGTCTTGGAACATTTGACAGTGTCTTGGAGCAGTGAACAGTGTCTTGGAGCAGTTGACAGTGTCTTGGAACAGTTGACAGTGTGGAACAGTTGACAGTGTCTTGGAACATTTGACAGTGTCTTGGAGCAGTGAACAGTGTCTTGGAGCAGTTGACAGTGTCTTAGAGCAGTTAACAGTGTCTTGGAGCAGTTGACAGTGTCTTGGAACAGTTGACAGTGTGGAACAGTTGACAGTGCCTCGGAATAGTTGACAGTGTGGAACAGTTGACAGTGTCTTGTAACAGTTGACAAGTGTCTTGGAACAGTTGACAGTGTCTTGGAACAGTTGACAGTGTCTCGGAGCAGTTGACAGTGTCTCGGAGCAGTTGGCAGTGTCTCGGAGCAGTTGACAGTGTCTCGGAGCAGTTGACAGTGTCTTGGAACATTTGACAGTGTCTTGGAACAGTTGACAGTGTCTTGGAGCAGTTGACAGTGTCTTGGAACATTTGACAGTGTCTTGGAACAGTTGACAGTGTCTCAGAGCAGTTGACTGTCTTAGAACAGTGAACAGTGTCTTGGAGCAGTTGACAGTGTCTTGGAGCAATTAAGTGTCTAACAAAAATGCTCGGATTGAGGGCAGGAATGTTTTCTGGGGGTGGTTTGACTGACTCGATTTGACTGTCTTCTGATGACAGGAGTACGAGGAATTTCTCCCACACTGATCTGTGACCTGTTAGTTGATAACCCCCCTCCCTCTCATGGGCAGACAGATAAGAAAGTGCAGCCAGAAGCCACTACACTTATCTGCTAATTGCATGCCGCCCCGGCAGCCGAGCCCAGTGGTGTTTGATCCACAGAGCAAGGCACCAACTAACGGCTGACAACACTCGTGAGAACGAGTCAGCAAAAACCCTCCCCAGCATGTGAGCGTGAGTCAGCAAACACTGGCTGCAAAGAACCAAACAATCCGGTGGAAGGTTCTTGCAGGTTTGCTCAAAGCAATAATCGCGAGGGATCCAGTCTTTTCAAGCTGCAGAAAAGAAAGAACTTGCATTTATATAGCACCTTTCACAACTTCAGGACGTCCCAAAGTGAATGTGTCAGCCGTGGCTCAGTGGGCAGCACCCTCGCCTCTGAGTCAGAAGGTCGTGGGTTCAAAGTCCCACTCCAGGGACTTGAGCACAAAAATCCAGGCTGACACTCCAGTGCAGTGCTGAGGGAGCGCCGCACTGTCGGAGGTGCCGTCTTTCAGATGAGACGTTAAACCGAGGCCCCGTCTGCCCCCTCAGGTGGGCATAAAAGATCCCACGGCACTATTTCAAAGAAGAGCAGGGGTGTTATCCCTGGCATCCTGGCCAATATTTAATCCCTCAATCAACATCACTGAAACATGATCTGGTCATTATCGCATTACTGTTTGTGGGAGCTTGCTGTGCGCAAATTGGCTGCTGCGTTTCCTACATTACAACAGTGACTACACTTCAAAAGTACTTCAT
This sequence comes from Somniosus microcephalus, assembly GCF_052327205.1. Taxonomy (NCBI): domain Eukaryota; kingdom Metazoa; phylum Chordata; class Chondrichthyes; order Squaliformes; family Somniosidae; genus Somniosus; species Somniosus microcephalus. The sequence continues at coordinate 16,753,530 of NC_141020.1, read as the reverse complement.
TGGCTGTAAAGCGCTTTGGGACGTCCAGTGGTTGTGAAAGGCGCTATAGAAATGCAAGCCTTTCTTTCTTTCAAAGCACTTTACAGCCAATCAAGTGTGTTTTTGAAGTGTAGGAAGGAGCTGGTTGCTTGTTCCCTGTCTCTCTGTGTTGCAGGGTGGGGTGGGTAAAACATAGAAGATAGGAGCAGGAGGAGGCCATTCGGCCCCTCGAGCCTGCTCCGCCATTCGATGAGATCATGGCTGATCATCCAAACTCAGTACCCCGTACCTGCCTTCTCCCCATATCTCTTGATACCTTTAGCTCTAAGAAACATATCGAACTCCTTCTTGAATATATTTAAAGACTTGGCCTCAACCGCCTTCTGTGGTAGAGAATTCCACAGGTTCACCACTCTCTGGGTGAAGAAATTCTTCCTCATCTCAGTCCTAAATGACTTACCCCTTATCCTTAGACTGTGACCCCTGGTTCTGGACTCTCCGACCATCGGGAACATTCTACCTGCATCTAGTTTGTCCAGACCTGTCAGAATTTTATAAGTTTCGATGAGATCCCCTCTCATTCTTCTAAACTCCAGCGAGTATAAGCCCAACCGACCCAATCTCTCCTCATATGTCATTCCTGCCATCCCAGGGATCAGCCTTCTGAATCTTCGCTGAACTCCTTCCATGACAAGAACATCCTTCCTCAGATAAGGCGACCAAAACTGCACACTGTACTCAAGGTGTGGTCTCACCAAGGCCCTGTACAGCTGCAGCAGGACATCCTTGCTCCTGTACTCAAACCCTCTCGCTACGAAGGCCAACATACCATTTGCCTTCTTCACCGCCTGCTGGACCTGCATGCTTACCTTCAGCGACTGGTGCACAAGGACACCCAGGTCTCGTTGCGCTTCCCCTTCTCCCAATCTATTGCCATTCAGATAATAGTCTGCCTTTCTGTTTTTGACACCAAAGTGGATAACCTCGCATTTATCCACGTTATATTGCATCTGCCACGCTTCTGCCCAATCACCCAACCTGTCCAAATCATCCTGGAGTTTCTCGGCATCCTCCTCACAGCACACACGCCCACCCAGCTTTGTGTCGTCTGCAAACTTGGAGATATTACATCTAGTTCCCTCGTCTAGATCATTAATGTGTATTGTGAATATTCCGAAGAAGGGCAGGGGGAATTCTCCCCGGTGTCCTGGGGCCAATATTTATCCCTGGACCAACATCACAAGAAACAGATGATCTGGTCATCATCGCATTGCTGTGTGTGGGAGCTTGCTGTGCGCAAATTGGCTGCTGCGTTTCCTACACTACAACAGTGGCCACACTTCAAAAAGTACTTCATTGGCTGTAACGCGCCATGGGGCGTCCTGAGGCTATATAAATGCAAGTCATTACTTTTTTTTAACGTTAATAGAGGACATCCAGACCGCATGTAAAAACTACATGAAATGCTGGTGTAGGTTCAGTAAAGGCAGCACCTGCACCGAGAGAAGAACCGGCTCTTCGGCAACATATTGTACAGCTTCAAATTACATCTGGCACTTGGAATTGATACTTTAACCAGCGGCGGGAGGCTAAAAGCAAACCTACATGCAATATATCTGGGCAATTTAATAATTAACAGAGACTATTTGCAGCCTCCGCACCACGAACAGGCCCGTGCCCTTGGCTCGCTCGCTGGCTGATTCCTGTCGCAAATCATTGACCCTCACAGAGAATGAGACAGAGAGACGCGGCCGCTCGGCTATCAGAGCGAAATAAGCTCCCAGGCTGCGGCCGAGTGAAGCTGCTCTCACTGGTCAGTGTCTGGTCAGTTTCCCTGCTCTCACTGGTCAGTGTCTGGTCAGTTTCCCTGCTCTCACTGGTCATTGTCTGGTCAGTCTCACTTGTCAGTGTCTGGTGACTGGTCAGTTTCCCATCTCGCACTGGTCAGTATCACTGGTCAGTGTCTGGTCAGTTTCCCATCTCGCACTGGTCAGTATCACTGGTCAGTGTCTGGTCAGTTTCCCATCTCGCACTGGTCAGTGTCTGGTCAGTTCCCCTGCTGTCACTGGTCAGTCTCACTGGTCAGTGTCTGGTCAGTTCCCCTGCTGTCACTGGTCAGTTTCACTGGTCAGTGTCTGGTCAGTTTCCCTGCTCTCACTGGTCAGTGTCTGGTCAGTTTCCCTGCTCTCACTGGTCAGTCTCACTGGTCAGTGTCTGGTCAGTCTCACTGGTCAGTGTCTGGTCAGTTTCCCTGCTCTCACTGGTCAGTTTCACTGGTCAGTGTCTGGTCAGTCTCACTGGTCAGTGTCTGGTCAGTTTCCCTGCTCTCACTGGTCAGTTTCCCTGCTCTCACTGGTCAGTCTCACTGGTCAGTGTCCCTCGGGCTCCTGTAGTTTCTCACCTGCTGCGATTGCCTGCGGCAGGGTCGCGAGTCCCGTCATCCCGGTGGAGCCGAAGATCGCAACCTTTCTGCCCATGCTTGCGCCGGCTGTCTCTCTCTCTCGATGTCCCTCCGATCCGCCTGCTCTCTCTCCGAACTCTGCAACTTTCTCTTCGGCTTCCGGGTGAGACTCCGCCCAGCAGCCGCTCGGGTCCCGCCTCCCCCAGGGTGGGCTCTGATCCAGCCGCTCACAGGACCACGGCTTCCCTCTCTCATTCCCTCTCTCCCCCACCCTTCCCTTCCCTCTCTCCCCCACCCTCCCCTTCCCTCTCTCCCCCACCCTCCCCTTCCCTCTCTCCCCCCTCCCCTTCCCTCTCTCCCCTCCCCTCTCTCCCCCTCCCCTCCCCTCCCTCCCCTTCCCTCCCTCCCCTTCCCTCTCCCCCTCCCCTTCCCTCTCCCCCTCCCCTTCCCTCTCCCCCTCCCTCTCCTTCCCTCTCTCCCCTACCCTCCCCTTCCCTCTCTCCCCTACCCTCCCCTTCCCTCTCTCCCCTACCCTCCCCTTCCCTCTCTCCCCTCCCCTCCCTCCCCTTCCCTCTCCCTCCCTCCCCTTCCCCCTCTCTCCTACCCTCCACTTCCCTCCCATACCCTCCCATTCCCTTCCCTCTCCCCCACCCTCCCTCCCCTTCCCTCTCCCCCACCCTCCCTCCCCTTCCCTCTCCCCCACCCTCCCTCCCCTTCCCTCTCCCCCACCCTCGCTCCCCTTCCCTCTCCCCACCCTCCCCTTCCCTCTCTCCCCACCCTCCCCTTCCCTCTCCCCCCACCCTCCCCTTCCCTCTCCCCCCACCCTCCCCTTCCCTCTCCCCCCACCCTCCCCTTCCCTCTCCCCCCACCCTCCCCTTCCCTCTCCCCCCACCCTCCCCTTCCCTCTCCCCCCACCCTCCCCTTCCCTCTCCCCCCACCCTCCCCTTCCCTCTCCCCCCACCCTCCCCTTCCCTCTCTCCCCACCCTCCCCTTCCCTCTCCCCCCACCCTCCCCTTCCCTCTCCCCCCACCCTCCCCTTCCCTCTCCCCCCACCCTCCCCTTCCCTCTCCCCCCCCACCCTCCCCTTCCCTCTCCCCCCCCACCCTCCCCTTCCCTCTCCCCCCACCCTCCCCTTCCCTCTCCCCCCACCCTCCCCTTCCCTCTCCCCCCACCCTCCCCTTCCCTCTCCCCCCACCCTCCCCTTCCCTCTCCCCCCACCCTCCCTTCCCTCTCCCCCCACCCTCCCCTTCCCTCTCCCCCCACCCTCCCCTTCCCTCTCCCCCCACCCTCCCCTTCCCTCTCCCCCCACCCTCCCCTTCCCTCTCCCCCCACCCTCCCCTTCCCTCTCCCCCCACCCTCCCCTTCCCTCTCCCCCCACCCTCCCCTTCCCTCTCCCCCCACCCTCCCCTTCCCTCTCCCCCCACCCTCCCCTTCCCTCTCCCCCCACCCTCCCCTTCCCTCTCCCCCCACCCTCCCCTTCCCTCTCCCCCCACCCTCCCCTTCCCTCTCTCCCCTCCCCTCCCCTTCCCTCTCTCCCCTCCCCTCCCCTTCCCTCTCTCCCCTCCCCTCCCCTTCCCTCTCTCCCCTCCCCTCCCCTTCCCTCTCTCCCCTCCCCTCCCCTTCCCTCTCTCCCCTCCCCTCCCCTTCCCTCTCTCCCCTCCCCTCCCCTTCCCTCTCTCCCCTCCCCTCCCCTTCCCTCTCTCCCCTCCCCTCCCCTTCCCTCTCTCCCCTCCCCTCCCCTCCCCTTCCCTCTCTCCCCTCCCCTCCCCTCCCCTTCCCTCCCCTTCCCTCTCTCCCCTCCCCTTCCCTCTCTCCCCCTCCCCTTCCCTCTCTCCCCCTCCCCTTCCCTCTCCCCACCCTCCCCTTCCCTCTCTCCCCCTCCCCTTCCCTCTCTCCCCCTCCCCTTCCCTCTCCCCACCCTCCCCTTCCCTCTCCCCACCCTCCCCTTCCCTCTCCCCACCCTCCCCTTCCCTCTCCCCACCCTCCCCTTCCCTCTCCCCACCCTCCCCTTCCCTCTCCCCACCCTCCCCTCCCCTCTCTCCCCTCCCCTCCCCTTCCCTCTCTCTCCTCCCCTCCCCTTCCCTCTCTCTCCTACCCTTCCCTCTCCCCCTCCCTTCCCTTCCCTCTCTCTCCTACCCTCCCCTTCCCTCTCTCCCCTCCCCTTCCCTCTCTCTCCTAGCCTTCTCTTCCCTCTCTCCTTCCCTCAGCTGGAGTATTGTGTCCAATTCTGGGCACCTACTTTAGGAAGGATGCCTTGGAGAGAGTGCGGAGGAGATTTACTAGAATGATTCCAGGGATGAGGGACTTCGGTTATGTGGAGAATTTGGAGAAGCTGGGGTCGTTCTTCTTAGAGCAGAGAAGGTTAAGAGGAGATTTAATAGAGGTGTTCAAAATTACAATGGTTTTGATAGGATTCTGAGATGTCTTGACAGGGTAGATGCCGAGAGGTTGTTTCCCCTGGCTGGAGAATCTAGAACTAGGGGGCAGAGTCTCAGGATTAGGGGTCGGCCATTTCAGACTGAGATGAGGAGGAATTTCTTCACTCAGAGGGTTGTGAATCTTTGGAATTCTCTACCCCAGGGAGCTCAGTCTTTGATTATATTCAAGACTGCGATCGATAGATTTTTGGACTCTAGGGGGATCAAGGGATATGGAGATCAGGCAGGAAAGTGGAGGTGAGGTCGATGCTCAGCCATGACCATATTGAATGGCGGAGCAGGCTCGAGGGGCCGAATGGCTGACTCCTGCTCCTAATTCTTATGTTCTTGTTGTTATAGAGTAAATGAGGAGAAACTGTTTCCAGTGGCAGAAGGGTCGGTAACCAGAGGACACAGTTTCAACGTGATTGGCAAAAGAACCAGACATGAGGAAACTTTTTTTTACACACAGCGAAAGAAAGACAGACTTGCATTTCTATAGCGCCTTTCACGACCACGGCCGTCTTAAAGCGCTTTACAGCCAATGAAGTACTTTTCGTTGGAGTGCAGTCACTGTTGTAATGTGGGAAACGCGGCAGCCAACTTGCGCACAGCAAGCTCCCACAAACAGCAATGTGATAATGACCAGACAATCTGTTTTTGTGATGTTGATTGAGGGATAAATATTGGCCCCAGGACACCGGGGAGAATTCCCCCCTGCTCTTCTTTGAAATAGTGCCACGGGATCTTTTACGTCGAGAGGGCAGACGGGGCCTCGGTTTAACGTCTCATCTGAAAGACGGCACCTCGGACAGTGCGGCATTCCCTCAGCACTGCACTGGGAGTGTTGGCCTAGATTTGTTGTGATCTGGAAGGGTGTAAGCAGGTTCAATAGTAACATTCAAAAGAGAATTGGATAAATACTTGAAGAGGGGGGGAAAAAAACCAATGACAGGTGATGTGCCTTCAATAACCACAAAACTAGAAGTTATAGACTTAAACAAGTTGGCTTTTAATCACTAAGATCAGAGCTAACATCTCAACATGCCGACTGGTTCACAGGAATGAGTCATACAGATCCTGGGATCTTTATGTAAGAGAAGTCAGGGGCGGAGCCAAGAGCCAAGACCTGGAACCTTCCAGGTTAGTCAGGAAAGAGGAAGTGAAACTATACACAGTGTGGGGGAGGGTAATATACATGAGTGCAAAACGAATACAGGAAATACAGGATCAAGACAAACAGATTTCATTACAACAGGGTTATGGGGAGTGGGGTTAATTGGAGAGTTCTGCAGTAGAGCCAGGACAGGCCTGATGGGCCGAATGGCCTCCTTGTGTGCTGCATGATTCTATGATTCTAGTTTGGGGGTCACTCCCCCCTCTGTCCATGGCTGTCCCGGACTGGAACGGTTTTGTGCGGTAAATAGTTGTGAACGCGTTCGTTTCCCGCACGTAACGGCCGCCTATTCCCCGCCGCCACTCAACCCCGGGCTCGCTGCTGTCACCTCAGGTTTGGGGCATGTCTCGGAGAACCGACCTCTACATCCCCGCGGGCCAAGAAAGTCCCCAGCCCGCCCCGCCCCGCCCCAGGGCAGGAGATGCCCCGAGGACCAGGGGAACCGACCCCGACCTCCGTCCGGTGAGAAGAGTTTGACTTTCACACGTTCGTGTCTCTGTCTATTCCGTCACATTCACTCCATCAATCCATTCCTTCATCAAACACTCCCTATTTCCCCCTCCCTTTTAATTGCCCCCATTTTCTCCTCCATCTCCTGAAGGAACTGATCTTCACTGATTCTCACTAATTCTCAGACTCTCACTGATTCTCACTGACTCTCACCGATTCTCACTGACTCTCACCGATTCTCACTGATTCTCACCGACTCTCACTGACTCTCACTAATTCTCAGACTCTCACTGATTCTCACCAACTCTCACTGATTCTCACTGATTCTCACCAATTCTCAGACTCTCAGCGACTCGCACTGATTCTCACTGATTCTCACCGACTCTCACCGACTCTCACCGATTCTCACCGACTCTCACCGACTCTCACTGATTCTCACCGACTCTCACCGACTCTCACCGACTCTCACTGATTCTCACCGACTCTCACCGACTCTCACCGATTCTCACCGACTCTCACTGTGGGTTCAAACTCATAGGGGGAAAAATTCAGTATCGCCCCGTTTGGGGCACCATTATCGGCCGTGCGCAAAGTTTAGCGCCTGGCGCTAATTACCGCCTCCAACAGCAAACTTGGCTTTTATCGCCCCTGGAGGTGATTGGAGCGCTAAATCAGGCGCTTCACACCTGTCTTAAGGCGCAAAGGCCGAGGAGCGAGGCGCTACCTCAGAGCGCTGGCGAAGCAAGGAAGGGCAAATCAACATGAACCTGCAAAGTGCTGCTCAGTACTCAAAACTCCTTCACACAGCGTTGAATCTCTCCAGAAGTCTCTCTCTCTCTCTCTCAGAATGCGTGGTGCAAAAATGTCACCAACAAAAAAAGGCAGGAAGCGGTCGCCTTTAAATAGCGCTCCCCCAGTCCCTTTCTGACAGCAAAACGCTCCCCTCAACCTGTCGTTGCTAGCGGCAGGCGGTAAGGCAGGGGGCGCCACTCAATATCCGGTCAGGGGCGCTACCGGGGCGTTGCGCACTCGACTGACGTCACGATCTGCCGGCGCAGGAGATCGTGGCGGTAGTGTTTAGCGCCGCCGCAAAATGTCTAGTTAATTTCGCGAGCGGCGCAAACATCGCCGCGCCCGGGCGCTAGTTGCTTTGCGCCTCAATTAGCGCCCTCTTAAGGCGCTAACGGGAGGTGCAAACAACTGAATTTTTCCCCCATAGAGTCATCCCAACAATAAACGGTATGGATGTTGGTAGGAAAGTCTGAAATAAGAAACAAATCACCCATTGCCCATGGTCATTGTATAATATATCTTCAATGTCTGACTCATTAACAACTAAACTCCTCTCTGTCTCAGCAGCTGCAGCCGGTGGCACATTAGGAGGGCCAGGAAGTAATGCAGATGGTAGCAGGAAATTACAAAGTAGTTACAGCCACAGAAACAGGCCATTCGGCCCACCTGGTCCATGCCAGTGTTCATGCTCCACACCAGCCTCCTCCCACCCCTCCTCATCTCACCCCATCAACATATCCTTCTATTCCCTTCTCCCTCATGTACTTATCTAGCTTTCCCTTAAATGCATCTATGCTCTTCGCCTCAATTACTCCTTGTGGTAGCGAGTTCCACATTCTTGCCACCCTCTGGTAGGACCCTAGGAAGGACGGAGGATCAGAAGGACCTTGGTGTGCATGTACATAGATCCCTGAAGGCAGCAGGACAGGTAGATAAGGTGGTTAGAAAGGCATATGGGATACTTGCCTTCATTAGCCGAGGCATAGAATATAAGAGCAGGGAGGTTATGATGGAGCTGTACAAAACGTTAGTTAGGCCACAGCTGGAATACTGTGTGCAGTTCTGGTCACCACACTATAGGAAGGATGTGATTGCATTAGAGAGGGTGCAGAGGAGATTCACCAGGATGTTACCTGGGCTGGAGCGCTTCAGCTATGAAGAGAGACTGGACAAGCTGGGATTGATTTCCTTAAGAGCAGAGAAGGCTGAGGGGGGACCTGATTGAGGTGTACAAAATTATGAGGGGCATAGATAGGGTAGATAGAAAGGAACTTTTCCCCTTAGTAGAGGGGTCAATAACCAGGGGGCATAGTTTCAAGGTAAGGGGCAGGAGGTTTAGAGGGGATTTGAGGAAAAACTTTTTCACCCAGAGGGTGGTTGGAATCTGGAACTCGCTGCCTGAAAGGGTGGTAGAGGCAGGAACCCTCACAACATTCAAGAAGCATTTAGATGAGCACTTGAAACGCCATAGCATACAAGGCTACGGACCAAGTGCTGGAAAATGGGATTAGAATAGACGGGGCTTGATGGCCGGCGCGGACACGATGGGCCGAAGGGCCTCTATCTGTGCTGTATAGCTCTGGGTAAAGAAGTTCTCCTGAATTCCCTATTGGATTTATTAGTGACCTTTATATTTATGGCGGCCAGTGCTGGTCTCGCCCGCAAGCAGAATCATCTTCTCTACATCTACCCTGTCAAACCCTTTCATAATCTTGAAGACCTCTATCAGGTCACCCCTCAATCTTTTGTTTTTGAGAGGAGAGAGCCCCCGCCTGTCCAATCTTTCCTGATAGTAGACAGATAAGTAATGGGCAAAATTATGGGCAAGTGTGAGGTCATCCACTTTGGACCCAAGAAAGATAAATCAGAGTATTTTCTAAATGGTGTGAAACTAGGATCTGTGGAGGAGCCGAGAGATTTGGGTGCCCAGGTACACAAATGATTAAAAGCCAGTAGACAAGCTAATGGAATGTTAGCCTTTATCACAAGCGAGCTGGATAACAAAGGGGAGGAAATGATGCTTCCGTTGTGTAGTTCACTGTGTTCAGGGCACCGCACTTCAGGGTGGATATATTAGCCTTGAAGAGGATGTGGCAGAATTATACTGGGGTTTAGAGGGTTAGATAATGAGGGCAGATTGCATCAACTTGGTTTGTATTCCCTTGAGTTTCGGACATTGAGGGGTGATCTGATCGAGGTCTGTTAAATGATAAAAGGGTTCGCTAGGGGAGAAAGAAAGACTTGCATTTCTATAGCGCCTTTCACGACCACCGGACGTCTCAAAGCGCTTTACATCCAATGAAGTAGTTTTGGAGTGTAGTCACTGTTGTAATGTGACACAGAGAAACTATTTCCATTGATAGAGTCAAGAATGAGGGGACATGATCTTAAAATGACAGCTCGGCCATTTAGGAGGGAAATTAAGAAGTACTTTTTCACACAAAGGGTAGTGGAAATCTGGAACTCTCTCCCCCAAAAGGCTGTGGATGCTGGGACAATCGAAGCTTTCAAGTCTGAGATTGACCAGTTTTTGTTAGGTAGGGGTATCAAGGGAAATGGAACAAAGGCGGGTAACTGGAGTCGAGGTACAGATCAGCCATGATCTAATTGAATGGCAGAACAGGCTTGAGGGGCTGAATGGCCTCCTCCTGTTTCTATTGCTCCTATGGCTTCAAGGAGAATTTTAAACTGGTACAAACCCACGGTAAATTTAAACACTACTTAAATGTAACTCATTTCTAAACCCTTCCCATGGAGAAATGGTGAAAAATCCTCAAATGCGATGGACCTCCAGCCTTACGGATTGTTTGCCCAGTATTAGGAACTTGACAAGGGAGTAGTGTGGAACAGTGAGCCTGTACCTCTCTCCCTGTGGCATCACTGTTCATTTAGCAATCTATAATGTCACCAGGCTGCCCAGGGAATCATCGGGTCATACAGCACAGAGGGTGGCCATTCGGCCCATTGTGCTTATGCTGGCTCTTTGCTAGAGCTATTCAATTAGCTCCACTTCCCCCTTCTCCTTCCCCATAGCCCTGTAAATGTTTCCTTTTCAAGTATTTATCCAATTCCCTTTTGAAAGTTACTATTGAATCTGCTTCCACCGCCCTTTCAGGCAGCGCGTTCCAGATCATCATAACACGCTGGATAAAAAAAAATTCTCCTCAACTCTCCTCTGGTTCTTTTGCCAATTATTGTAAATCTGTGTCCTCTGGTTACTGACCCTCCTGCCACTGGAACCAGTTTCTCCCTATTTACTCTAACAAAACCCCTCATAATTTTGAACATCTCTATTAAATCTCCCCTTAACCTTCTCTGCTCCAAGGAGAAAAATCCCAGCTTCTCCAGTCTCTCCACATAGCTGAAGTTCCTCATCCCTGATACCATTCCAGTAAATCTCCTCCGCACCCTCTCCAAGGCCTTGGCATCCTTGCTAAAGTGCGGTGCCCAGAATTGGACACAATACTCCAGTTGAGGGAAGGAGGTTTTAACTGTTTAGTTCCAGCTCTGAGATGTTGATGAATTGGGTTCTGTGTTAGAATTGACTGCACACCCTAACCAAAGCCAGTTTACTTGTGTAGATGCTTTTAAATGAGTAATGCTACCTTACAGTCAACGACTTCATGAATCTGTATCCTACAGATATTGAATATTCCGATGCGGGTGAAGAGATCAGTAATCCCACGTTGTTCAGGTGCTGGCTGCCTCACTCCAGCTTGGCAACAACTTTAGCATCTTCCAAGCACCAGACAGGTCCAAACTTGATTGGCCAAGTTTCAGTGGACAAGCTTGCAAACCAATCGGCATCAAGGATGAAGCCTCAGTCCGTCCCCAAAGGATGTCTCTGTGGCAACAAGTCCAACCTGAGTCATTTGAAGAATATAAAACCATGTGTGAAGAATTCCACCAACTCAGGTGAAGGTCGAGGGCAACAGGCAGAAGCCGAATCGGAGGTCCTAGTGACTGCCGAAGAAATGCATTCAGAAAACGGGCCAGATACTCACTCGGGACCCCTGAGCTCCAAGGGACTCCAACTCATTGACCTGCGGACCTGCTCCAGCTCGGATTCAAGTCTTTCTCCCACTAGCTGTGAACCTGATTCAAAACTTACTGCTCTCTCGGGAACATCGAGAGTGTCTGCTCCTTCCACGACCACCAGTTTATTCCCGTGGAGCTGCGGCAGACAATGACCCAGTGGATGGAGAGCGTCTCAAAGCAGAAGGACGGATGCAGTGGGGATTCCGATTCTGATGATTCTTCCATTAGAGGCTTTAAGGAGACATCTTCTAGCCCAGTGACACACCTTCAAATATCCGCCCAACAGTCTCCCCACCACAGCCCTCAACCCATGGACAACCATTCTTACAGATGTTTAGTTTGTCAAAACACTTTCGGGAGCCTCGACACCTTACAGTTTCACATCAGTGACAGCAAGACGCACAATCCTAGCTTCACCCAATACCTGAAGAAGGGAACCCCATTTTCAGCACGTCTCGCACACACGTGTCAGGGACAAGCGGCAGGACCTCAAATTCAAATTCAAATTCAAATCACTTTATTGGCATGACAAGGTACATCTTATGTTGCCAAAGCATCGAAAAACATTCATGGTTGAACACATAAACACAGATCTATCCATACAGTGTATAAACAGATATATCCCTGAGTGTATAAATATACATTCATATCATTTGTATATACTCTTTTCTTATATTTAGTGGTTGTCCCTCTGTTTATGGCAAGCTGTAACATAGTGTGCCGCTAAGGTTACACAATTTCTCTCTTTCCCTAGTAGGTATGGGAGTTTTTGGTCGTCATTCAAGTTTCTGAATTCCGGGCATATTTTTGTGAATTTTGGGTAGAAATTCTCCCTTATGCCCTGATATTTTCTACAAGCTGTGAGAAAGTGCATCTCTGTCTCCACCACTCCCTGACTGCAGTGATAGCATATCCTGTCTTCTCTTGGTAGCCGGGTCTGCCTGTGTCTACCTTTTTCGATCGCCAGGCTATGTTCACTAAGTCTGTACATTGTCAAGGTTTTTCTCAGTTTGCTATCCTTTACCTTTACCTTTACCTCAAGGCAGGAGATCCGACCCAGGGTCGCTGGTTCGACCAATTCTGCGCACAAACTCCCCGCAGGAGCCTCCAGCCGTGGACCTCCAGCCCTGGCAGGGTCAGCCTGGCAGCTGGTTCAGGGGAGGCCGAGGACGACACGGGGCTGCTGAAAGGGAGGGTTTGCCCGTTTCACAAGTCCCACCCCACAAGCCCTGCAGCGACAGACCGCTCGAACGAATATGTCCCGGGGGAGAATGAGAAAGAACCGAGTGAAAGCCTTGCTGGCAAGGCTGGTCATACTTCTTACCCGGACGAAGCGAGCCCGGGGCAGTTGCCAACTGACCCAAGGCCACCTGGCCAAGCAGATCAGATTCAGATTAGATTTATTTGCCATATGTAACAAGTACAATGGAATGCTTGTTCCCCGTAGGGACGCATCAGCTATACATACAGCGCTGCGTTCAGAGTCAATACAATGGCTTCCCGTGGCAGTGGGAGCACGATGTCCCTCAGCCGCTCCGTCCCCCTCTTCACCGCGGTCTCCTCCTCGCTGTTGCCGGCTCCACGTGTGGTGGCCTGCTTCTCCCGCTCTGGCCACCATGCCCGGCTCCCCCCCTCCCATCCGGACTGCGAGTTACCCGAAATGGAGCTGCCGGCCGACGTGCTGCAACGTGTCGTGAGTCTGCTGCTGCTGCTCGTTGCGCTGCGCTCCTCCGCCCGACTCGCCGAACACATCGTCGGGATGTGAATGCTCCAATGCGGCCTCCTCTTCACCGTCGCCGGCTCCACGCTCCACGGCCCGGGGCCTACTTCTCTCTCTTCACGGGTCGGCCTCTGGCCACTATGCTTGGCTCCCCTCCTCCCAGTCGGAATTCCTTCCCGCCGAGGAGCTGCCGGCCGATGTGCTCCAGCGGGTTGGCTTGGCTGCTGCTCATCGCGCTGCGCTGCCTCTGCCCGACTCGCCGAGCACCTCGCTCCGGTTGCGGGAGCGAGCGGCGAGAGCTGGCCTGCACCCACCAGTGGGCTGAAGGTGCCGGCACCTCGGCCACATTCCAGCCAACCTACTATTATCCCCACTCCTACTGGTGCTCGGCATGCCGCAATTTGTTCAGGAGCCTTCGCACCTTGCAGGTGCACCTCAACTTCTGCAAACTTTGCAAGCCCAGCCGCTGGAGGTGCTTGAGCCGATCTAGACCTCTCCCCGCTGGGGAAGGGCGCCCGTCGGGCCGGCCAAGCTCTGAGCAGGACCAAGGGGCAGCGGAAGGGGGTCCCGGCCCCTGGCCCGGCTCGCTTCGTCCCGATGTCCCAATACTTCTACCTGGCGCTCGCCCGTGGCCGCGTCTGCCACGTCTGCAACATCTGCGACCTCAGGTGCGAGGTGCGAGAAGAGCCTGGGCTCGCACCTGAAGGTCCACTTCTGGAGGATGAACCACCGCTGCTGCTTGTGCGACCGGGCCTTCCACACGCGGAAGTCTTGCTGGAGGCACCTGGCCAAGCACAGCAGCCACCCCCGCTACAGGTGCGCCCAGTGCGGCGCCACCTTCGACTGCTACAAGACCCCGAAACAGCACCTGAGCACCGTCCATCAGATCGAGCTGCAGTTCACAATGACACCTACCAGGAGGCCAGGAGCAAAGCAGCCTCCTACCGAATGATCTGACGGGCTTCTGGCTCACACTGCCTGCTGAACAAACCCCCACCCCTCCCAAATTCCTGGTAAACCAGTGTTGCCAACTTTCATCTTCTTGGCCAGCGCGAAGACTCTGCCTTACCCAATCGCTTGACCGTCAGTCAAAAAAGCATTTCTTACCTCCAATATTTCTATCATTAATAAATAGAAGTGTTCAAAGAAAATGAAAAGAAAAACACGATTATTTTTAACTATTTTTCTCCCGAGAGTTGCTCCCGACAGTGTCTTGGAAATTTAATCTTCAGTTCCGGGAGACTCCCGGCCAATCCAGGAGAGTTGGCAACCCATGCATATTTTTGGCTCCTTTTTAAATTAAACATCACGTATCAACGGCGTGTCATTGCAAAATTTAGTCAACTTCCCAAGGTATTTATTGCAAGTGAAGTTTCATCACTATTACCACAGCAAAACCACTTGGTGTTCACACTCAATCAGAACAGTGATGGGGATCTTCAGATAACAGTTAAACCATTGGCCATTAAGGTGGCGCAGTGGGTGGCAACGCCGTTCAATACAACCATAGAAGTTTACAGCACAGAAAGAGGCCATTCAGCCCAACGTGTCTATGCCAGCTCTTGCTAGGATGGTTGCCCGTGTCCTAATTCGCACCCATGTCCTGTTCACCCGTCACCCCTGTGCTCGCTGGCCTACACTGGCTCCCGGTTAAGCAATGCCTCGATTTCAAAATTCTCATCCTTGTTTTCAAATCCCTCCATGGCCCTCGCCCCCTCCCTATTTCTGTAATCTCCATCAGCACCACAACCCCCCTGAGATATCTGCGCTCCTCAAATTCTGGCCTCTTGAGTATCCCTGATTATAATCGCTCCACCATCGGTGGCCGTGCCTTCTGTTGCCTGGGCCCTAAACTCTGGAATTCCCTGCCTAAACCTCTCCGCCTCTCTCTCCTCCTTTAAGATGCTCCTTAAAACCTGCCTGTTTGACCAAGCACCTGCCTAATTTCTCCTTATGTGGCTCGGTGTCAATTTTTTTGTCTTATAACACTCCTGTGAAGCGCCTTGGGACATTTTACTACATTAAAGGCGCTATATAAATGCAAGTTGTTGCTGATGCTCCAAAGCAAATGTGCGTGTGTATCCCTGCAGCTGTGTCCCGTACAAAGTGACGAGTCGTGGGTCTGTGACTGTGTCCTGTACAAAGTGACGGGTCGCGGGTCTGTGACTGTGTCCCGTACAAAGTGACGGGTCGCGGGTCTGTGACTGTGTCCCATACAAAGTGACGGGTCGCGGGTCTGTGACTGTGTCCCATACAAAGTGACGGGTCGTGGGTCTGTGACTGTGTCCCGTACAAAGTGACGGGTCGTGGGTCTGTGACTGTGTCCCGTACAAAGTGACAGGTCACGGGTCTGTGACTGTGTCCCGTACAAAGTGACAGGTCACGGGTCTGTGACTGTGCCCCGTACAAAGTGACGGGTCGCGGGTCTGTGACTGTGTCCTGTACAAAGTGACAGGTCACGGGTCTGTGACTGTGTCCCGTACAAAGTGATGGGTCGCGGGTCTGTGATTGTGTCCCATACAAAGTGATGGGTCGTGGGTCTGTGACTGTGTCCCGTACAAAGTGACGGGTCGCGGGTCTGTGACTGTGTCCCGTACAAAATGATGGGTCACGGGTCTGTGACTGTGTCCTGTACAAAGTGACGGGTCACGGGTCTGTGACTGTGCTTCTCTCACGCAGTGAGCTCCTGATTTCAGTCAGAAATGCTGCGGGCAGTTGCCAAGTTGAGTCCGGGGCACTTCCCAACAGAAAGAGGGAAGGAACTAACAAGTCCAATAGAAGTACTAAAAAGAGTTGTGCTTTGATAGGGCTCTTTCCCTTGCTGTGTGAGAGCTGGGATAACCTGCCTCCATTCTTCTGCCGCCTTCTGCTTGAGGTCAAGGAAGGGAGAGACAACAGCACTGGATCCCAGCTCAGTCAACAGCCCATGGCTGGACAGGGGAGGGGGAGGAGGAGCGGGATGGGGAAGGGGAGAGGAGGGGAAGACAGATGAACCATGAGTGTCTCCCAGGCCACATTACAAACAGGATTAAGAAAGTATAAAAGTGCTTGCATTTATATAGCACCCTTCACAACCTCAGGACTTCCCAAATGAAGTGTTTTTGAAGTGTAGCTGTCTGCAGTTGATATCGTTGTTGTAACGTAGAAAATGTGGCAGCCAATTAGCGCACAGCAAGGTCCCACTAACAGCAATGAGATAAATAATTTTTTTAGTGATGTTGGTTGAGGGATAAATATTGGCCAGGACACCAGGGAGAACTCCCCCAATCTTCTTCGAAATAGTGCCATGGGATCTTTTACATCCACCTGAGGTTTGACGGTTCATCTGAAAGATGGCACTGCCGACAGTGCAGCACTTCCTCAGTACTGCACTTAGTGCGAGCAGTGCAACCAGGCTGCCCCAGCCTTGGACTGGAGCCACAGCTCTGGAGACCAGTGAAGGTCTTTGGGGAAGGAATCTTGATCTCACAAAACAAGAAACAGAAATCCTGGAAACAGATTGCATTTGAAAAGTAAAGTTCCTTCCAATGCTCCATGCACGTCGGCACTCTCAACAACCATCCAATTACCTTTAATCTTATTATAAGGCAAATAACCAAATGGAAAACCTCCCAGAGGAGAAATCTCTGTTAAAAACTCTCCTGGACCCAATCCAGGCTTGCTGCCAAAACCCTCATCCCTGCCCTTATCACCTCTAGACTCGACTATTCCAACACTTTCCTGGCCGGCCTCCCACATTCTACCCTCCATAAACTAGAGGTCATCCAAAACTCTGCTGTCTGTGTCGCACTCACACCAAGTCCCGCTCACCCATCACCGCTGACCTACATTGGCTCCCAGTTAAACAACGCCTCGATTTTTAAAATTCTCATCCTTGTTTTCAAATCCCTCTGTGGCCTCGTCCCTCCATATCTCTGTAATCTCCTCCAGCCCTATAATCCCCTTGGACCTCTGCGCTCCGCCTATTCTGGCCTCTTGAGCATCCCCGATTTTAAATGCTCCACCATTGGGGGCCGTGCCTTCAGCTGCCTGGGCCCTAAGTTCTGGAATCCCCTCCCTAAACCTCTCCGCCTCTCTTTCCTCCTTTAAGACGCTCCTTAAAACCTACCTCTTCGACTAAGCTTTTGGTCACCTGCCCTAACTTCTCCTTATGTGGCTCGGTGTCGATTTTTTATATAACAAGTGCCTTGGGACGTTTTATTATGTTAAAGACACTATATAAATATAAGTTGTTGTTGTTGCATTCCAGAGATAGAACTGCTAGAGCCCCAATAGGACAGAGTCCAGCATGCTCCATGGAATAGTTCATCACTTACATTTGTATCCTTCCAACCTGCAGCCCATTCTTAACCAATTATATTGCCCCCCGTGACTTTTGCAGAGTATTCACCATAGTATGAAAGGGTTCCATTAAGTTGTGTCACCTTTGAAGGGACCCGTGTAATAGTGAGGCTTTGAATGTCATGCACTGCTCAGATACGCTCGTTTAACAGGTGGTGTCCACAAGCCCTTGGGTACTTGCGGGCAGGAGTTGTGCTTGTTGCATTTGCCCAATGGGACTGGGAGTTCTCCACCGCCTGTAGTTTGGTCTATCCCATGGGCACTTGACTGACCCCCGTGCGTCTGCACCTCATTCTGGCACAGGGGGAGCGGTTAAACAAACACTACCAGGCAGCCAGGTAAATCCTTGTGCTCTGAAACCCGTCCTAAGAACAGGAGTCGGCCATTCAGCCCCTTGAGTCTGTCCCACCATTCATGTCTGATCTCCACTTCAACTCCATTTTCGCACCTTTGCTCCCTTGATACCTTTACACGACAAAAATCGATCTCAGTCTTTGAAAATTCGCAGCAGCCTGGTGAATGGCAAGATGTGACTTCTTGCAGTAGTAGGTCAAGCGCCTTTATAGTGGGGGCAGGATGGCCAGGCAAGGTTGCGGGGCAGGATGGCCAGGCAAGGTTGCAGGGCAGTGTGTGACCCACCGAGGACCGCTCCCTTCCCCCTTCTCACCTGTGTGGCCCTGGTCCCTGTTGGACAGCCAAAAGAGATTGATGTTCCCTGGACCTCCACCTCAGGACCCCTGTAGTCGGAAGCCAGACACAGGAGCCACGCGGTCTCTTCCTCTTTATTTCCACGCACGATCTCAGTACCTGCGCTTGCTGCCAATGACGTGCTCTCAACACAATGCCCAGGGGGTGCAGGACAGGTTGCATAGACTAGCTTTGTATTCCCTCGAGTTAGAAGATGAAGGGGTGATCTGATCAAGGCATTTAAGATGATTAAAGGATTTGATAGGGTAGATAGAAACAAGCCCTGGGGAGGAGGCCAGAACAAGGGGGCATAATCTTAAAATTAGAGCTAGGCTGTTCAGGGGTGATGTCAGAAAGCACTGAGTCAATTGAAAATTTCAAAACAGAGATTTATAGATTTTTATTAGGTAAGGGTATCAAGGGAACTGCATCAAAGGCAGGTAAATGGAGTTAAGATACGGATCAGCCATGATCTAATTGAATGGTGAACAGGCTCGAGGGGCTGAATGGCCTCCTCCTATGTTCCAAATAAGCAAACTGCTCAAATGAACCTCTGCCTTTTGTGTCTCCTCTCCCTTCCTTATGCAATCCCCTTGATGGCCGCTGCCACTTCATTGCCATTGTGGTGGGCCAGGCTTGTTGGGCTTGGCACCGTCTGTCCTGATTTATTGGACTTTATTGGTGGTCAGGTCATACTGTTGTACCAGGTGTGGGTGTCCACTCACCTACACTCTATCCTGACCTGGAACTAGCTGCCGTCTGCATGGGAATGAGATAACCCACGGTTGGGTTTACAGTTCGCTCAAGTTTATCCATAAGAGACAGACATTTTCAACAATGTTCCTTACCAAGACCTGTCATTTTGAAGACTTGAACCCCTGGCATTATCCCTGGCATAAATTACTTTAGCTACTTTTAAGTTGAATGTACAAAGTTTTTCTTTAACTGTTTATGCTGGCCCTCCAAAACATCTTGGTCTATTCTTTGTTGTTCCCTCTCCATTTTCACCCCGTCTCTCCTGAAGATGCTGAATTCTCCTTGGGTACAGTTCCATGGTGCTGACTCTGGCTGGAGTACAGGTCCATGGTGCTGACTCTGGCTGGAGTACAGTTCCAGGGTGCTGACTCTGGCTGGGGTATATTTCCAGGGAGAGTGACTCTGGCTGGGGTATAGTTCCATGGTGCTGACTCTGGCTGGGGTACAGTTCCATGGTGCTGACTCTGGCGGGGTACAGTTGCATGGGGAGTAACTCTGGCTGGGGTACAGTTGCATGGGGAGTGACTCTGGCTGGGGTACAGTTGCATGGGGAGTGACTCTGGCTGGGGTACAGTTGCATGGGGAGTGACTCTGGCTGGGGTACAGTTGCATGGGGAGTGACTCTGGCTGGGGTACAGTTGCATGGGGAGTGACTCTGGCTGGGGTACAGTTGCATGGGGAGTGACTCTGGCTGGGGTACAGTTGCATGGGGTGTGACTCTGGCTGGGGTACAGTTGCATGGGGAGTGACTCTGGCTGGGGTACAGTTGCATGGGGAGTGACTCTGGCTGGGGTACAGTTGCATGGGGAGTGACTCTGGCTGGGGTACAGTTGCATGGGGAGTGACTCTGGCTGGGGTACAGTTGCATGGGGAGTGACTCTGGCTGGGGTACAGTTGCATGGGGAGTGACTCTGGCTGGGGTACAGTTGCATGGGGAATGACTCTGGCTGGGGTACAGTTGCATGGGGAGTGACTCTGGCTGGGGTACAGTTGCATGGGGAGTGACTCTGGCTGGGGTACAGTTCCAGGGAGAGTGACTCTGGCTGGGGTACAGTTCCAGGGAGAGTGACTCTGGCTGGGGTACAGTTCCAGGGAGAGTGACTCTGGATGGGGTACAGTTCCATGGGCAGGCTGAGTGTCTATTGGGTAATTGACCATTGGGACATCACAGCCAACCCTGATCTTGTTATGAGTACCACACCCACATTCCCCAGCAGGGGGGTCACTGGACAGCAACCAGCAAACACAGCACAGACTGGGAATTGAAGGTGGAACTTCCTTGTCTCTATGACTCAGTACCGCACTGTCTGTACCATCCAAGCCATCAGTGAGTTACAAGGAACCATGTCAGTGAATTCAAGGGGGAGAAATTCGGGACCTTAGCGCCTCCCGTTATTGCCTCCGGGGGGGTGATAACGGGGCGCGAACAACTTACTGACCAGGAGCGGTGAAATGAACGGCTCCCGCTAAATTGGCCGAGAGGTTTGTGGCGGCGGTAACGCTTTGCGCCACGAGCTCCTGCGCTCGGAGATCATGACATCATCGCCGTGCGCATCGCACCCCCCCCCCCCCGCCCCCCGGTAGTGCCCCGGACCCGAACTTTTGTTCCGCCCCCTGCAGCATCGCCGGGCGGCAGCAACACCGACAGCTTGAGGAGGCGTTGTTCGGGAGGCCGTGTGCTTCGGGGGCGCAGATAAAAGGGGACATTGGTGCGGGTAGGAGATAAATTCTAACAACGCTTCAAGTGATTTTTCTCGATTGCTCCTGGGCCACGGTCGATCAGCCCGGCGCTCTGCGGGAGGGCGCGAGGCTGAACGGGCCGCATCGCGGCTGCCGTCAGGGACCAGCTGACTGGTCCCAATGCAGAGCCTGCAGTGATGGCCCTTCCCTTTAAGGGAGGGAAGGAGCCTCGGATCACGGGACATTGTGCAGCGCTGCATCCTTTAGCGTTCCAGGAAGGAAGTGGAGCTCTTGATTTAGCGCAAGCACCAAATTTTGAAAAAGCTGGGCATCATTAGCGCCTGGCGCTAAGTTTCCCAGCTTTCAAAAGTTAGCGGCCCAAATGGGGCGATACTGAATTTCTCCCTCATTGACTCTTAACAGCACAGGAGGACGTTCGGCCCATCGTGCCTGTCCCGGCTCTTTGAAAGAGCTCTCCAATTAGTTCCACTTCCCAGCTCTTTCCCTGTAGCCCCACAAATGTTTCTTTTTCAAGCATATATCCAATTCCTTTTAAAAGATACTGATGAATCTGCTTCCACCGCCCTTTCAGGCAGCGCATTCCAGGTCACAACAACTCGCTGCATAGAAAAAGTTCCTCCTCAACTCCCCTGACGTTCTTTTTCCAATTCCCTTAAATCTGTGTCTTCTACATAAGAATTAGGAGCAGGAGTCAGCCATTTTGCTCCTCGAGCCTGCTCCGCCAATCAATAAGATCATGGCTGATCTTCTACCTCATCTCCACTTTCCTGCTCTATCCCCATATCCCTTGATTCCCTTAATAAGGTTCTGGTTATTGATTGCCAGTGGAAACAGTTTCTCCTAATTTACTTTTCATCAAAACCCTTTATAATGCTGAACACCTCTATTGTATCTCCCTAAACCTTCTCTGCTCTAAGGAGAACAACCCCAGTTTCTCTGGTCTCTCCAAGTAACTGAAGTCCCTCATCCCCGGTACCATTCTGGTAAGTCTCCTCTGCACCCTCTCCAAGGCCTTGACATCCTTCCTAAAGTGCGGTGCCCAGAATTGGACACAATATTCCAGCTGAGGCCAAACCAGAGATCTGTAAAGGTTTAGAACATAAGAATTAGGAGCAGGAGTCGGCCATAGGGCCCCTCGAGCCTGCTCCGCCATTCAATAAGATCATGGCTGATCTTCGACCTCAACTCCACTTTCCTGCCTGATCTCCATATCCCACTCCAGGGACTTGAGCACATAAATCTAGGCTGACACTCCAGTGCAGTGCTGAGGGAGTGCTGCACTGTCGGAGGTGCCGTCTTTCGAATGAGACGTTAAACCGAGGCCCCGTCTGCTCTCGCAGGTGGTCGTAAAAGATCCCGTGGCACTATTTCGAAGAAGAGCAGGGGCATTATCTCCGGTGTCCTGGCCAATATTTATCCCTCAATCAACATAACAAAAACAGATGATCTGGTCAATGATCACATTGCTGTTTGTGGGAGCTTGCTGTGCGCAAATTGGCTGCCGCGTTTCCCACATTACAACAGTGACTACACTTCAAAACTACTTCATTGGCTGGAAAGTGCTTTGAGCTGTCTGGTGGTCGTGAAAGGCGCTATATAAATGCAAATCTTTCTTTCTTTCCTTATTCCCCTAGAGTCCAAAAATCTATCGATCTCAGCCTTGAATATACTCACTCAGCATCCACAGCCCTCTGGGGTAGAGAATTCCAAAGATTGACGACCCTCTGAGTGAAGAAATTCCTCCTCATCTCAGTCTGAAATGGCCGACCCCTTATCCTGAGACTGTGACCCCTGGTTCTAGACTCTCCAGCCAGGGGGAAACAACCTCTCAGCATCTACCCTGTCAATCCCCCTCAGAATCTTACATGTTTCAATGAGATCACCTCTGATTCTTCTAAGCCTGACGTCCTTTGTTATTTGATCTCTATAGTGCCAGGAACACACGCTGACTCCGACCTCCCACAAGGACCAGTTAACAGGCCAGATTGAAATGCTGCGTTGAGTGTGTCCCCCTGCTCTGTGATACCGTTCTCCTCACTCGGAGCTCCCTGTGAACATGCAGCGCAGCACTAGATTAACCAACAACCGCACTGCTGCCCTCCGGAGCTCCCCTATATCTCTCTCACTCTGGGACGAAGGGAGTTAAACTAATCTTACAGAAGGGACTGACTGGGTAAATGCATTGCCCACAGAGACTGGAAGGTGCAAGGATCCAGCTCTGGTTTGTGATCAGTCAGCTTGGTTCAGTCAGTCAGTGGTCAGCATGCTAAATTTGGGCTCTGCATGTCTGTGAGTGTGTGTGTGTGAGATTAAGTGTTAGTGTGTGTGAGAGTGTGAGTAAACTAGCGAGAGACATAAAAACAGACTGTAAAAGCTTCTATAGGTATGTAAAAAGGAAAAGATGAGCGAAAGTAAATGTGGGTCCCTTACAGGCTGAGACAGGAGAAATTATAATGGGGAATAAGGAAATGGCTGAGAAATTAAACAAATACTTTGGGGGTGATTTTCATTCAGAAGTCAGGAAGGAGGCGGGACTACAACTTTCAGGGTTTGTTCCCGCCTCCTTTGAGATGCGGCCAATCCACATGATTTTAACTTGATTGACCTTGTTGAGCCCGCCCAGCGGGCTCAGCAGGCCAATTAAGGGCCACCCGGCAACAGGTGACGTCACAGACTGAAATATTATCTGTCAATACGTTTTGACAGATGAAATATCAGCGTTTCACAGCTGTTTGAAGCTGTCAAACACTGACAGTCTTACTTCTAACCTGAGTCCTTCTACACAGGCTCAGTTAGAAATCTCACCGGCACAGAAAGCTGCAGGCTGTCACTTTTGACAGTTCACAGCCATTCTGCTTTCAGTGCCGGCTGAGTGATGGACTCCCGAAACCTAGAGGAAGAAAGGCTGTTAAGGTAAGTACAGGTAATTTAAACTTCTTTACACACTTTAGACACACCAAACACACTTACCTTGCACTCATGCACCCATCACTCACCTGAACACCGACATCGCGACCCCTCCAAGTCCTTCAACCCGACGGCCCGACTCCTCTAACTTGGCGTGGTTTGGAGCCGTCGGGAATCCCACAGTTCAAGATTTAAAATAGGGATTAGGCTAAAAACTGCCTGTTAATTACCTGTTAACAGGCAGTTAATTGGCACTAATCCCTTCCCGCCTCGGGTAGGCGGGTCCCAGTGCGGGGCGGGTACCCGCCTCCTTTGAATCTTACATGGAGGCGGGTTGGGGGCGGGATGGTGTCGGGACCCCTGAATTCAGGACTTTAACCCCCCCCCCCCACCCCCGCACACCTCCAATCCCGACTCCACGGGTCAATGAAAATCAACCTCTTTGTGTCTGTCTTCCCGGAAGAAGACGCAAAAAGCCTCACGGAAATAGTGGGCAACCAAGGGTCTGGTGAGAATGAGGAACTTAAAGAAACAGGTATTAGTAAAAAAAATAGCACTGGAGAAATGAATGGGACTGAAAGCTAATAAATCCCCTGGACCTGATGGCCTACATCCTAGGGTTTTGAAAGAGGAGGCCATAGAGATAGTGGATGCATTGGTTGTCATTTTCCAAAATTCCATAGATTCTAGAACGGTTCCCGCGGATTGGAAGGTAGCAAATGTAACCCCACTATTTAAGAAAGGAGGGAGAGAGAAAACGGGGAACTACAGACCAGTTAGCCTAATATCAGTAGTAGGGAACATGCCAGAATCTATTATTAAGGATGTGGTAACAGGGCACTTAGAAAATAATAATAGGATTGGGCAGAGTCAGCACGGATTTATGAAAGGGAAATCGTGTTTGTTGAATCTGTTAGAGTTTTTTGAGGTTGTAACTAACAGAATAGATAAAGGGGGAACCAGTGGATGTGGTGTAATTGAATGAGGAGAAATTTCTTCACTCAGAGGGTGGTGAATCTTTGGAATTCTCTAGCCCAGAGGTGGAGGCTCAGTTATTGAGTATATTCAAGTCAGAGGTCGATAGATTTTTAGATATTAAGGGAATCAAGAGCTATGGGGATAGTGCAGGAAAGTGGAGATGAGGTAGAAGATCAGCCATGATCTTATTGAATGGCGGAGCAGGCTCGAGGGGCCGAATGGCCGACTCCTGCTCCTATTTCTTATGTTAGTTCATCTGAAGGAAGAAAGCGTGGGAGGGAGTCATATTTTCCTCAATATAATTATCTTCCTGTAATTTTTATTCCGCTCCCCCCTCCCTCCCTTCAGTGTACGGGCCAACGCCCCATCCCCCTCCCTACAGCCGAGCTCCAGTCAGAGCTGCACAGGGCACGACAGGAAGTTAACTCATCTCCCACTCAGTGGGCGGGGGGGGGGGGGGAGGTGGGTCAGGGGGGGGAGGTGGGTCAGGGGGTAGCGCATCAAGCGCCCGTTACACAACCCGCCCGATGTTCAGGCCCGTTGTGATGCGTACCGCCCGTTTGGCGATGCCGCCCTAGTCGAATATCCACAGCCTCACCCACCTTCCCCCCCACTCACGCCAAGGCTCTGGATATTACGTCCACTCCCTCGACCCACCCCACTCGAGGTGTGCCCGAGAACTTTGCCCTAAACCTCAGGAAGGTACCCTCACCCAGCCCAGCGTACCCCTTCACAAAGACAAAAACAGTCCCTTTAAATAATGAAAGACACCATCCGGAGACACAATTAAAGTCTGTGCAAAAAACAGTCGGCAGGGGAAACGGGCAGCGCGGACGCTGCAGCCTCCGCCCCGCTAGGCCAGGAAGTTCTTGTTGACGTCGTACGGACTCTTGCTTTTCCCATTTCTGTCGGCCTGCGTCCAGTGATAAAACAAGGCCTGGATACGGTGGGTCGGGCTGAAGCCGTTCGTCTGGTGCTGAGGGACCGAGTCCTGGAACAGAAAAACAGAGCCATGGCGCCCAGTGATGACATCACCTCAGTTTGGAGAGGCCTCAGCCTAGTGCCCGATGGGTGTGGGGCCCACAGCCCAAAACTGTCCCCTCTCCCCGCCCCCCCATTCCAATTGGCGATCACACTCGGAGGGGCTTTACTCTGTATCTAACCCGTGCTGTACCTGCCCTGGGAGTGTTTGATGAGGCAGTGTAGAGGGAGCTTTACTCTGTATCTAACCCGTGCTGTACCTGCCTTGGGAGTGTTTGATGGGGCAATGTAGGGGGAGCTTTACTCTGTATCTACCCCGTGCTGTACCTGCCCTGGGAGTGTTTGATGGGGCAGTGTAGGGGGAGCTTTACTCTGTATCTAACCCGTGCTGTACCTGCCCTGGGAGTGTTTGATGGGACAGTGTAGAGGGAGCTTTACTCTGTATCTAACCCGTGCTGTACCTGCCCCGGGAATGTTTGATGGGACAGTGTAGAGGGAGCTTTACTCTGTATCTAACCCATGCTGTACCTGCCCTGGGAGTGTTTGATGGGACAGTGTAGAGGGAGCTTTACTCTGTATCTAACCCCGTGCTGTACCTGCCCTGGGAGTGTTTGATGGGACAGTGTAGAGGGAGTTTTACTCTGTATCTAACCCGTGCTGTACCTGCCCTGCGAGTGTTTGATGGGACAGTGTAGAGGGAGCTTTACTCTGTATCTAACCCGTGCTGTACCTGCCCTGGGAGTGTTTGATGGGACAGTGTAGAGGGAGCTTTACTCTGTATCTAACCCGTGCTGTACCTGCCCTGGGAGTGTTTGATGGGACAGTGTAGAGGGAGTTTTACTCTGTATCTAACCCCGTGCTGTACCTGCCCTGGGAGTGTTTGATGGGACAGTGTAGAGGGAGCTTTACTCTGTATCTAACCCGTGCTGTACCTGCCCTGGGAGTGTTTGATGGGACAGTGTAGAGGGAGCTTTACTCTGTATCTAACCCGTGCTGTACCTGCCCTGGGAGTGTTTGATGGGACAGTGTAGAGGGAGCTTTACTCTGTATCTAATCCATGCTGTACCTGCCCTGCCAGTGTTTGATGGGACAGTGTAGTGGGAGCTTTACTCTGTATCTAATCCATGCTGTACCGGCCCTGGGAGTGTTTGATGGGACAGTGCAGAGGGAGCTTTACTCTGTATCTAACCCTGTGCTGTACCTGCCCTGCCAGTGTTTGATGGGACAGTGTAGAGAGAGCTTTACTCTGTATCTAACCCATGCTGTACCTGCCCTGGGAGTGTTTGATGGGACAGTGTAGAGGGAGCTTTACTCTGTATCTAACCCGTGCTGTACCTGCCCTGGGAGTGTTTGATGGGACAGTGTAGAGGGAGCTTTACTCTGTATCTAACCCGTGCTGTACCTGCCCTGGGAGTGTTTGATGGGACAGTGTAGAGGGAGCTTTACTCTGTATCTAACCCGTGCTGTACCTGCCCTGGGAGTGTTTGATGGGACAGTGTAGAGGGAGCTTTACTCTGTATCTAACCTGTGGTATTTTTCCATTTCCCAAACGAGCCTGTCAGAGTATGATTTAAAAAATATAAATCTTGGGATATGGGTGTCGCTGGCAAGGCCAGCATTTATTGCTCATCCTTAGTTCCCATGAGAAGGTGGTGATGGGATGTTGTCCATGTGGGCGAGGCCAGTTCAGAGACAAGTTAAAAGTCAACCACAATGGATAATGACGGCAGGTTTCCTTGCCTGAAGGACTCTGCGATTTAATGTTAATCAGTGCCATAGTTAGGACACTTTCATGCTATTAGGCCCCTGACCACCAGGAACCTGGATTCAGACTGGGAAACTCACTTCATAACTTTCACAGAATCACAGAAATCCCACAGTGCAGATAGAGGCCATTTCGGCCCATCGAGCCTGCACCGACACATATCCCACCCGATCCCTGTAACCACTACACCAACACATATCCCACCCGATCCCCGTAACCCCACGTATTTAATCCCCCTAACACTAAGGGTCAATTTATCATAGCCAATCAACCTAACCCGCACATCTTTGGACTGTGGGAGGAAACCGGAGCACCCGGAGGAAACCCACGCAAACACGGGGAGAATGTGCAAACTCCACACAGACAGTCACCCGAGGCCGGATTCGAACCCGGGTCCCTGGCGCTGTGAGGCAACAGTGCTAACCACTATGCCACCGTGCTTTGTGGCCTTTGACATGAGAAACAACAACAACTTGCATTTATACAGCGCCTTTAACATAGTAAAACCTCCCAAGGCGCTTCACGGGAGCGTTATCAAACAAAATTTGACTCTGAGCCAGATAAGGAAATATTAGGGCAGATGATCAAAAGCTTGGTAGGTTTCCTTCTTCTTCTTAGGCAGTCCCTCGGAACCGAGGATGACTTGCTTCCACACTAAAAATGAGTTCTCAGGTGACTGATGAGTCCAATGCGGGACCTACAGTCTCTGTCACAGGTGGGGCAGACGGTGGTTGAAGGGGCGGGTGGGTGGGGTGCTTGGGTTGACGTGCGCTCCTTGCGCTGCCCGCGCTTGGCTTCCGCTTGCTCCCGGCGAAGTGACTCGAGGTGTTTGGCGCCTTCCCCGGATGGTTTTAAGGAGCGTCTTACAGGAGGAAAGAGAGGTAGCGAGGCGGAGAGGTTTAGGGAGGGAATTCCAGAGCTTAGGGCCTTGGAGCTGAAGGCACGGAGCGAGGGAAGTCGAGGATGCGCAGGAGGCCAGAATTGGAGCAACGCAAAGATATTGGAGGGTTGTGGGGCTGGAGGAGATTACAGAATTAGGGAGGGGCGAGGCCATTGAGGGGTTTGTACACAAGGATGAGAATTTTAAAATCGAGGCACTGCCGGACTGGGAGCCAATGTGGGTCGGCGAGCATGGGGGGGGGGGGGGGTGATGGGTGAACGGGAGTTAGGATACAGGCAGCAGGGTTGAGAAGGTGGCGCATGGCTTTCCTGGCCAATCATCTCTCTCCCCCAAAAAAGGAATAATAAATTTGCCAAGCACTATTTTGTGCAGCCAATGCCCCTTTAATGTGACTGTTGGAGAGGTGAACTGTTTGGGCGGGTGTAAACTGGCGTACCTTGATCAGCGTTAACTCCTCGGAATCTAGGTCCGAGGTAACCAGAGAAGGGTGCAACTGCATCTGTGTCTCCCTGGAAGACAGCGGGGAAGAGCCCAATGTTCTTGTGTGGCCTGCAGATGTATCCTGGAATACGGGAGTGAGAGGAAATAGAGCGGGGAGAGGGATTGGCAGGGAAATGGACGAGAGAGAGAGAGAGAGCAGGGAAGAGAATACAGAAAGGAAGAACAAGAGAACACGCAGGAAGAAGAGAAAAAAGGGAGCAGAGAGAAAATGAATGCGGAGATAGATCGAGAAGGAAAGAGAGAAAGAGCAGGAGGAATAGGGAGAAATGGGGGAGGGTTTGAAAAAGGAGAGAGAGAGAGAGAGATAAAGAGAATGGGAACAGCAGAAAAAAGCGTCGAGTAAACCGAGAATATATGGAGGAAAGCGAGCAGGGTGCGAACGAGGATGAGAGACAGAAAGAAAGACAATGTTAACTGAAGCCAAGCATCACAAAAATTAAATAATCGCATGACAGAAGGGCAGGTGGAAGCTGTTTGAGATAAACTCATAACATCAACCCGGGCACCGCCTCCAGCACCAGGGCACCGCCCCCAGACCCAGGGCACCGCCTCCAGACCCAGGGCACCGCCCACAGTCCCAGGGCACCGCCCACAGACCCGGGCACCGCCCACAGACCCAGGGCACCACCCCCAGTCCCAGGGCACCGCCCCCAGACCCAGGGCACCGCCCCCATCCCAGGGCACCGCCCCCAGACCCAGGGCACCGCCCCCAGACCCAGGGCACCGCCCACAGTCCCAGGGCACCACCCCCAGACCCGGGCACCGCCCCCAGACCCAGGGCACCACCCCCAGTCCCAGGGCACCGCCTCCAGACCCATGGCACCGCCCACAGTCCCAGGGCACCGCCCCCAGACCCGGGCACTGCCCCCAGACCCAGGGCACCGCCCCCAGACCCAGGGCACCGCCCCCAGACCCAGGGCACCGCCTCCAGACCCAGGGCACCGCCCACAATCCCAGGGCACCGCTCCCAGACCCAGGGCACCGCCCCCAGACCCAGGGCACCGCCCCCAGACCCGGGCACCGCCCCCAGACCCTGGGCACTGCCCCCAGACCCAGAGCACCACCCCCAGCACCAGGGCACCGCCTCCAGACCCAGGGCACCGCCCACAGCCCTGGGCTCTGCCTTCAGCCCCAGGGCACCGCCCCGAGACCCGGGCACCGCCCCCAGACACAGGGCACCGCCCCCAGACCCTGGGCACCGCCCCCAGCACCAGGGCACCGCCCCCAGACCCAGGGCACCGCCCCCAGCACCAGGGCACCGCCTCCAGACCCAGGGCACCGCCCACAGCCCTGGGCACCGCCCCCAGCCCCTGGGCACCGCCCCCAAACCCAGGGCATAGCCCCCAGCCCCTGGGCACCGCCCCCAGACCTGGGCACCGCCCCCAGCCCCTGGGCACCGCCCCCAGACCTGGGCACCGCCCCCAGACCTGGGCACTGCCCCCCAGTCCCAGGGCAACACTCCCAGTGGAAAAAGATGCTTTTATCAGAAGATGATGAAACACTAAATTAACTTTTTTTTTAAAATCATGAAATAAAATGAATAGCTCGACAACCCTCGACACCAGGGAAATGAATGCCGCTCTTCAGCGTGTCCTCACTCACCACACTTGCAGGATCAACGTGCAACGACGCAAGGAGCAGGCTGCGACTCCGACACTCGGCCCATTTGTACTTCAGCCCCACGGCCTCATCGACATCCTGCAGCAAAGCCCAGAGGTCACAGGCCTGTGCGCTGTAACAGAACAGTACAAGAAGGGAATAATACGCCGGCACAGCACATCCCACCAGGAATCGGCACTGCAAATGCGAAATATCGCCCGGGCTCTCCCTTCACCATCTCTTGCCAAGAATGGTGCCTTCCACTCTGACTAGGCCTCCGACTTCCCCCAGTCAAACTCGCACTCCCTAACTCCCCCAGTCCAGCTCTCACCCTATAGCCCGGCCTGTCTCCCCCAGTCCAGCTCTCACCCTATAGCCCGGCCTCGTCTCCCCCAGTCCAGCTCTCACCCTATAGCCCGGCCTCTGTCTCCCCCAGTCCAGCTCTCACCCTATAGCCCGGCCTGTCTCCCCGCAGTCCAGCTCTCACCCTATAGCCCAGCCTCTGTCTCCCCCAGTCCAGCTCTCACCCTATAGCCCAGCCTCTGTCTCCCCCAGTCCAGCTCTCACCCTATAGCCCGGCCTCTGTCTCCCCCAGTCCAGCTCTCACCCTATAGCCCGGCCTCTGTCTCCCCCAGTCCAGCTCTCACCCTATAGCCCAGCCTCTGTCGCCCCCAGTCCAGCTCTCACCCTATAGCCCAGCCTCTATCTCTCCCAGTCCAGCTCTCACCCTATAGCCCAGCCTCTATCTCTCCCAGTCCAGCTCTCACCCTATAGCCCAGCCTCTATCTCTCCCAGTCCAGCTCTCACCCTATAGCCCGGCCTCTGTCTCCCCCAGTCCAGCTCTCACCCTATAGCCCAGCCTCTATCTCTCCCAGTCCAGCTCTCACCCTATAGCCCGGCCTCTGTCTCCCCCAGTCCAGCTCTCACCCTATAGCCCAGCCTCTGTCTCCCCCAGTCCAGCTCTCACCCTATAGCCCGGCCTCTGTCTCCCCCAGTCCAGCTCTCACCCTTTGGCCTTGATTTTTTTAAAATTCATTTTATGGGATGTGGGCGTCGCTGGCAAGGCCACAATTTATCGCCCGTCCCTAGTTGCCCTTGAGAAGGTGGTGGTGAGCCGTCTTCTTGAACCGCTGCAGTCCGTGTGGTGAAGGTACTCCCACAGTGCTGTTAGGGAGGGAGTTCCAGGATTTTGACCCAGCGATGATGAAGGAATGGCCGATACATTTCCAAGTCAGGATGGTGTGTGACTTGGAGGGGAACTTGGAGGTGGTGGTGTTCCCATGCGCCTGCTGCCCTCGTCCTTCTAGGTGGAAGAGGTCGCGGGTTTGGGAGGTGCTGCCGAAGAAGCCTTGGCGAGTTGCTGCAGTGCATCCTGTAGATGGTACACACTGCAGCCACGGTGCGCCGGTGGTGGAGGGAGTGAATGTTTAAGGTGGTGGATGGGGTGCCAATCAAGCGGGCTGCTTTGTCCTGGATGGTGTCGAGCATCTTGAGTGTTGTTGGAGCTGCACTCATCCAGGCAAGTGGAGAGTATTCCATCACACTCCTTACTTGTGCCTTGCAGATGGTAGAAAGGCTTTGGGGGAGTCAGGAGGTGCGACACTCGCCGCAGAATACCCAGCCTCTGACCTGCTCTTATTGCCACAGTATTTATGTGGCTGGTCCAGTTAAGTTTCTGGTCAATGGTGACCCCCCAGAATGTTGATGGTGGGGGATTCAGCCATTCGCCAGTGGAAATAGCTTCTCTGTATCTACTCTGTCAAATCCGTTTATCATTTTAAACAATTATCTCACCCCCTCAATCCTCTATACCCAAGGGACTACAACCCAAGTCTATGCATCCATCCCTCATATAACTTAACCCTTTGAGCTCCAATATCATGCTGGTGAATCTGCGATGTACTCCGTCTAAGGCCAATACATCCTTCATGAGGTGCGGTGTCCCAGAACTGAACACAATATTCCAGACGTGGCCTAGCCAAGGCTCTGTACAACTGAAGCAAAACTTTCTTTGTATTCATACGGCAAAGTGGACTCTCCGAGAGATATGGTGAGATGCCCTATAAACACAGTCTTTCCTCCTCGGGTGAGGTCGGGGGGGGGGGGGTGGCGGGAGTCAAATTAATGCTTTTCGAAGTGGAGTGGAGGTTCTTATGACAGGGTGATGGGATCAAGCATCTTGACATAAGGCTTTTTGTGGCGGGTTCATGAATGATTAGTTTTACAGTACTAATATCAGAAGGCCTTCGATAAGGTGCCCCATAATAGACTGATGAATAAGGTCAGGAAATGCGGAGTCAGGGGACAAGTAGCAGAATGGATAGCTAGCTGGCTTCAAGACAGAAAGCAGAGAGTAGGGGTAAAGTGTAGCTATTCACAGTGGCAGAAGGTGGGTGGTGTTGTTCCACAAGGATCAGTGCTGGGACCACTGCTGTTCACCATTTATATTAACGATTTAGACCTTGGAATCAAAAACACAATTTCTAAATTTACGGATGACACCAAATTGGGGGGGATAGTCAATACTGAGGAGGACTGCAACAAATTACAAGAAGACATTAATAAACTTGCAGAATGGGCAGATAATTGGCAAATGAAATTCAACACAGATAAATGAGAAGTTTTACATTTTGGTAAGAAAAATAGTGAGGTCACATATTACTTGGAAAATAAGAATCTAAATGGGGTAGAGGAGCAAAGGGATCTCGGAGTACAAATACACAAATCACTAAAAGTATCGACACAGGTTAACAAGGCCATAAAATAAACAAACCAAGCACTGGGGTTTATTTCTAGAGGGATAGAATTGAGAAGTAGGGAAGTTATGCTAAACCTGTATCGAACCTCAGTTAGACCACACTTGGAGTACTGTGTGCAGTTCTGGTCGCCATATTATAAAAAGGATATAGAGGCACTGGAGAGGGTGCAGAGAAGATTCACAAGGATGATACCAAAACTGCGAGGTTATACCTATCAGGAAAGGATGAACAGGCTGGGTCTCCTTTCTCTTGAAAAGAGAAGGCTGAGGGGTGACCGAATAGAGGTCTTTAAAATCATGAAAGGTTTTGATAGAGTGGATACAGAGAGAGTGTTTCCACTTGTGGGGAAGAGCAAAACTAGAGGCCATCAATATAAGATAGTCACCAAGAAATCCAATAGGGAATTCAGAAGAAACTTCTTTACCCAGAGAGTGGGGAGAATGTGGAACTCGCTACCACAGGGAGTGGTTGAAGCGAATAGTATCGATGCATTTAAGGGGAGACTGAACAAGCATATGAGGGAGAAGGGAATCGAGGGTTACGCTGATCGAGTTAGATGAGGAACGACGGGAGGAGGCTCGAGTGGAGCATAAACACCGGCATGGACTGGTTGGGCCGAATGGCCTGTTTCTGTGCCGTATATCCTACGTAATCCTATGTAATGTCGTACAACTATCAGGAAAGACTGAACAGGCTGGGGCTCTTTTCTCTTGAAAAGAGATGATTCAGAGGTAGGGTTTGATAGGGTAGACATAGAGAAGATATTTCCCCTTGTAGGGGAGTCCTGAACTAGAGGTCATCAATGTAAGATAGTCACTAATAAATCAAATAAGGAATTCAGTAAAAACTTCTTTACCCAGAGTGGTGAGAATGTGGAACTCGCTGCCACAGGAAGTGGTTGAGGCAAATAGTATCGATGCCTTTAAAAGACAGTCTTGCACATATATATAGTGCCTTTGACGGCCAC
Source organism: Somniosus microcephalus (assembly GCF_052327205.1). NCBI lineage: Eukaryota > Metazoa > Chordata > Chondrichthyes > Squaliformes > Somniosidae > Somniosus > Somniosus microcephalus. The sequence continues at coordinate 16,719,713 of NC_141020.1, read as the reverse complement.
CGGACATCCCAAAGCACTTTACAGCCAATGAAGTACTTTTTTGAAGTGTAGTCACTGTTGTAATGTAGGAAACGCGGCAGCCAATGTGCACACAGCAAGATCCCACAGACAGCAATGTGATAATGACCAGTTCATCTGTTTTAGTGGTGTTGATTGAGGAATAAATATTGGCCTCAGGACACCGGGGAGAACTCCCCCTGCTCTTCCTCAAAATTATGCCATAGGCTCTTTTACATCCGCCTGAGAGGGCAGATGGGGCGTCAGTTTAACATCTCATTCGAAAGACGGCACCTCCGACAGTGCAGCACTCCCTCAGCACTGCACTGGGAGTGTCAGCCTGGACTTTTGTGCTCAAGTCTCTGGAGTGGGGCTTTGAACCCACGACCTTCTGACTCAGAGGCGAGAGTGCTGCCCACTGAGCCACGGCTGACTTTAAGGGGAAGCTAGATATGTACATGACGGAGAAAGGAATAGAAGGTTATGCTGACGGGGTGAGATAAAGTAGGGTGGGAGGAGGCTCATGTGGAGCATAAACACCGGCACGGACCCGTTCGGCCGGATGGCCGGTTTCTGCGCTGTACATTCTATGTGATTCTATGTAATATATACAGTAGATGCCCAGCACGGCTCAGGGCTGCCACGCGTTGGACCGGCTGGTTCAGCAGTGCAGAACCGCGAAGCTCGCGCGGTGTGAAAGCGGACGCGTTACCGTACCTCAGGAATCCTTGGCCTCCCTTCTCCTCGCTGCGGCCCAGTAGCTGCTCCAGGGGCGGGATGGCGTGACTCGAGCTGGCGGAAGAGACAGCGGGGAAGCAGGAATGGAACATCGACTCCAGCCCACCCTGCAAAGCAGACACAGGCGGCTCAGTACAGACAGGCGAGGCAACAATTGCGGCACGCGCAAGACATCCTCAACAGAGCTGTCAGACTGGGGAACCTTCTTTGCTTCCATCTTTAGACTCTAGGCTCACTTTGTATTGCATGGGAAGATTATCCCAGCTTCCACCCTCCGTAGCCTTTAGCTCAAACAAAACTCGGTTGCCCGTATCTTAACTCGCACCAAGTCCCGTTCACCCACCGCCCCTGTGCTTGCTGACCGACATTGGCTCCCGATCCGGCAACACCTCAAATTCAAAATTCTCATCCTTGTGTTCAAATCCCTTCGTGGCCTCGCTCCCTCCCTATCTCTGAAACCTCCTCCAGCCCTACAAACCCCCCCACCCCCTGGAGAACTCTGGACTCCTCCAATTCTGCGCCTCTTGTCCATCCCCGATTTCCTTCGACCCACCATTGGCGGCCATGCCTTCAGCTGTCTAAGCCCTAAGCTCCTGAATTCCCTCCCTAAACCTCTCGGCCTCTCTCTCCTCCTTTAGGACGCTTCTTAAAACCTACCTCTTTGTCCAAGCTTTTGGTCACCTGTCCTAATATCTCCTCATGTGGCTCGGCGCCCATTTCCTTCTGATTATGCCCTTGTGAAACGCCTCGGGACGTTCTTCCACGTTAAAGCCATTGTACAAATGCAAGGTGTCATAAATCTTATCATTCATGAAGAAATGACTCATGAAGTAACACTGGGCGGCCAGCTGGTGGCGCCGTCCAAGGAGTATAAATACTCAGACGTGGGCCCAGCTTGCTCAGGATGTTTCTGTAACCAGGAACTAGTGATGTAACTAGAATCTCATGGTTGTGAAACAGTTGATTAAAGCCTTGTTTTATACTCAAACCAAGTGCTGAGTGAGTTTTCTTACGTCACAAGGTGTTGGATAAAAGCCCTTTATCCAATGTAAGGAGAGTTATAGCATCTCACGAACTTTGATCTGTTGACATTACAGGCTAGTTTACTGATTACCAAAGTCTCATTAGCATTGGACGAATACGCAGGAGGCGGAGTCAGCACCAGCCAATCTGAATGGCTGCAGACTCCCTCGCCCCACCATTTGAGGGGAAGCTAGATAAGTACATGCGGGAGAAAGGAATAGAAAGATATGCTGATAGGGTTAGATGAAGAGGGGTGGGAGGAGGCTTGCATGGACAAATTGGGCTGAATGGCCTGTTTCTGGGCTGTAGTTTCTATGTAACAGGCTTCAATATACGTTGCCCAGGATGCATTTTGGCAGAAGGGACAGGGAGAGGCAATATACACTTAATGGCACAGTTTTAAAGAGTGTGCAGGGACAGAGGGACCTGGGAGTTAATGTGCATAGGTCCCTGAAGGTGGCGGGACATATTGAGAGAGTGGTTAACAAAGCATATGGGATTTTGGGCTTCATAAATAGAGGTATTGAGTACAAAAGTAGAGAAGTTATGCTGAACCTTTATAAAGCGCTGGTTAGGCCACAACTGGAGTATTGCGTCCAGTTCTGGTCACCACACTTTAGGAAGGATGTGAAGGCCCTTGAGAGGGTGCAGAGAAGATTTACCAGAATGGTTCCGGGGATGGGGGATCTTAGCTACAAGGATAGGTTGGAGAAGCTGGATTTGTTTTCATTGGAGCAAAGGAGGTTGAGGGGTGATTTGATAGAGGTGTACAAGATTATGACGGGTTTGGATAGGCTAGACGGGGAAAGGCTGTTCCCACTAGTTGATGGTACAAGGACTAGGGGACACAGATTTAAGGTTTTGGGCAAGAGATACAGGGGGGACGCGAGGAAAAACTTTTTTACACAGCGAGTGGCGAGGACCTGGAACTCGCTGGCGACAGAAGTGGTGGAAGCGGAGACACTCAATGTTTTCAAGGGGAGACTGGATAGGCACTTGAGGGAAATAAACTTGCAGGGCTACGGGGATAGAGCGGGGGAATGGGACTGACTGGATTGCTCTACAGAGAGCCGGCATGGACTCGATGGGCTGAATGGCCTCCTTCTGTGCCGTTATAACTCTCTGACTATGACTCTATGACTTACGTTGGCCAGTGAAGATTCTGAAGGTGATGTCGTCCGAAAGGTATGATGTTCCAGAGCACCAGTGGACCACCACTCCTCTCCGACTGCCCGCTGCGCCGTCTCCCGCTTGTTCAATGAGAAAGCATCAAAGCTGCTCCCCTGGGTCTGGCTGTCTTCACCGTGGAAGGGCCTCCAGCCACTGTCAGCGGTAAGAGCGTGACTGGGCGTGGTGCTGATGAGCGGGCACCTGCTCTCCCAGCTTCCCGCTGCTCTGCTTGAAGCGCCTAGAGGAGGACATATCAGCAATGAACATCTGACGCAAGAGGAGCCGGCGCTTCTACTTCCCATGGGTCACTGCCTCTACACATCTGTCAGTGCAAAGGAGCAAGTGGGGAGGGGGGTTTCCCTGGTCACTCAGTGGATAATGGTCGTGGTGGGAACAGGAGCAGGCCATTCCGCCCCTCGAGACTGTTCCGCCATTCAATCAAGTCACGGCTGAGCTATACCCCAACCCCATTGACCCACCTTTGCTCCAAATCCCTCGATACCCTTACCCAACAAAAATCGCAGTCTTGAAAGTTTCAATTGACTAGGCCCACTGCTTTTCTTGATATATATTAATGACTTGGACTTGGGCACACGGGGCACAGTTTCAAAATTTGCAGATGGCACAAAACTTGGAAGTATAGTGAACAGTGAGGAGGAGAGTGATCGACTTCAGGAAGACCTAGACAGGCTGGTGGAATGGGTGGACACGTGGCCGATGAAATTTAACGCAGAAAAGTGTGAAGTGATACATTTTGGTAGGAAGAATGAGGAGAGGCAATATAAACGAAAGGGTACAATCCTAAAGGGGCTGCATGAACAGAGAGACCTGGGGGTATATGTGTACAAATCATTGAAGGTGGCAGGGCACTTTGAGAAAGTGGTTAAAAAAGCATACGGGATCCTGGGCTTCATAAATAGAGGCATAGAGTACAAAAGCAAGGAAGTTATGATGAACCTTTATAAAATGTTGGTTCAGCCTCAACTGGAGTATTGTGTCCAATTCTGGGCACTGCACTTTAGGAAGGATGTGAAGGCCTTAGAGAGGGTGCAGAAAAGATTTACGAGAATGATTCCAGGGATGAGGGACTTCAGTTACGTGGACAGACTGGAGAAGCTGGGGTTGTTCTCCTTAGAGCAGGGAAGGGTGAGAGGAGATTTGATAGAGGTGTTCAAAATCATGAGGGGTCTAGACAGAGTAGATAGAGAGAAACTGTTCCCATTGGCGGAAAGGTTGAGAACCAGAGGACACAGATTTAAGGTGACTGACAAAAGAACCAAAGGCGACATCAGGAAAAACTTTTTTACGCAGCGAGTGGTGAGGATCTGGAATGTACTGCCTTTGAGGGTGGTGGAGGCTGACTCGATCATGGCTTTCAAAAGGGAGTTGGATAAGTACCTGAAGGGAAAAAATTTGCAGGGTTACGGGGAAAGGGCGGGGGAGTGGGACTAGCTGAAGTGCTCTTACAAAGAGCCGGCACAGGCTCGACGGGCCGAATGGCCTCCTACTGTGCTGTAACCATTCTATGATTCTATCCAATCCTTTTATCATTTTGAAGACCTCTACCTTCTAAACTCAAGGGAATCCAAACCAAGTTTATGCAACCTGTCCTCATACAGGAAACTTTTGGTTTATCCGGAGGTTAACTGTCCGGAATGCTCGAGCCACCGGCAAAAATCAGGAGCCGTTTCGTTAGGTTTTTTTATTTTCGTTGCTTTTTTTTCAACCAGTCAGGCTCTGCAAGGTCTCGCTGAAGCTGTTGCTAAGCTACAGAGATGCTTGCAAGGTACGGCTGACTGTTTAGAAGCTGTTGCTAAGCAACAGGGTTTGTTGCCAGATACGGAGCTCAAAATCTCCGTATGTTTCAACATTAACGCTGGTTTGTCCGGGAGTTTTGATCTAACGGCAACAGCTCGGTCCCGTCGGTGCCAGATAGCACAAAGTTTCCTGTAATTTGATTGAAATGCAAAGGCTGGGAAGCCCCAGGATTAATCCCTGCTCTGTGATCATCACAGTCTGGACAACGTTTGGAGGTGAGAGGCTGAAAAGGCGGTGGACGCAGATTCAACAGAAAATTTCAAACGGCAATTGGATAAATACTTGAAAAGAAAAAATTTGCAGGGCTGTGGGGAAAGAGCGGAGGAGTGGGGCTGAATGGATAGTTCTTTCAAAGAGCCGGCACAGGCAAGATGGGCCGAATGGACTCCTTCTGTGCTGTCTGATTCCATGAGTGAGGGAGGACTCTCGGAGAGTCTTTACCTGAAATTGGCCCTGTGTTTTTTTTGCCTTCCCTGGGACTTTGCTTTAGCGACTGGGGAGTCCTTTGTAACCCTGCAAATTTCTTTCCTTTAGGTACTTATCCAATTCCCTTTTGAAAGCCATGATTGGGTCTGCCTCCAGCCTTTCCACCATCTACAAGGCACAAGTAAGGAGTGTGATGGAATACTCTCCACTTGCCTGGATGAGTGAAGCTGCAACAACACTCAAGAAGCTCGACACCATCCAGGACAAAGCAGCCCGCTTGATTGGCACCCCATCCACCACCTTAAACATTCATTCCCTCCACCACTGGCGCACCGTGACTGCAGTGTGTACCATCTACAAGATGCACTGCAGCAACTCGCCAAGGCTTCTTCGGCAGCACCTCCCAAACCCGTGACCTCTACCACCTAGAAGGACGAGGGCAGCAGGCGCATGGGAACACCGCCACCTCCAAGTGCCCCTCCAAGTCACACACCATCCTGACTTGGAAATATATCGGCCGTTCCTTCATCGTCGCTGGATCAAAATCCTGGAACTACCTCCCTAACAGCACTGTGGGAGAACCTTCACCACATGGACTGCAGCGGTTCAAGAAGGCGGCTCACCACCACCTTCTCAAGGGCAATTAGGGATGGGTAATAAATGCCAGTGACGCCCACATCTCATGAACGAATAAAAGAAAAAAGCATGCAGTATGAGGCAATGCCATCAGGGCGATTGGTTGAGGCTGGATGGGTCATGCTCCCTTTCCTTACCCTTCTCTTCCTAGTTTCCAATTACAATGCCTGGCCCCAGAGGTGAAAGGGCGCAATGTGGCGCTGACCCAGTACGAACCCCAATGTTACAAATGCAGGGAATGGTGCAGCATCATACAATGACAGAATCTTACAGCACAGAAGGCAGCCATTCGGCCCATTGTGCTCGTGCTGGGTCTTTGAAAGAGCAGTCACAGAATCACAGAAACCCCACAGTGCAGATAGAGGCCATTTCGGCCCATCGAGCCTGCACCGACACATATCCCACCCGGTCCCCGTAACCCCAACACATATCCCACCCGATCCCCGTAACCCCACCTATTTAATCCCCCTAACATTAAGGGTCAATTTATCATAGCCAATCAACCTAACCCGCACATCTTGGGACTGTGGGAGGAAACCGGAGCACCCGGAGAAAACCCACGCAAACACGGGGAGAATGTGCAAACTCCACACAGACAGTCGCCCGAGGCCGGATTCGAACCCGGGTCTCTGGCACTGTGAGGCAACAGTGCTAACCACTATGCACCGTGCGTAGTCCCACACTTCCCTTGCCACCCTTCCGAACCAATGAGCACTGGCTGGGGCCTCAGTTGAACGCCTCATCCGAAAGACGGTACCTCCAATATACACAGGCTAACACATCAGTGGGAACCTGAGTCAGCCTCAGCTGAGGTCACTAGTACGATAGCAAAATACTGCAGATGCTGGAAATCCGAAATAACATCAGAAAATGCTGGAAAAACTCAGCAGGCCAGGCAACATCCGTGGAGAGAAAATAGAGTCAACGTTTCGGGTGAAAACCCTTTGTCAAGACTAAAGAGGCACAGGAAATGAAATAGATTAAGAGGCCAGGCTGGGAGAGAACAAAAGAGAAGAGACATTAAGAGGTATTCAAAACGAGACGAGATGGTGATAGGACTAGTGGAGACAAAAGATGGCTCTAGATTACATGTGAAATGCGCTGGCAGAATGGGAGACAGCTGCCATGTGGGAGAGGGGAAAAAAAGGGCGGGGGGGGAAAAGGCCAAAACAAAGGTGTGGATAAAAAATATAAGTAAAAATGTAATGGGGGCCGAGGTTATGATCTGAAATTGTTGAACTCGATATTGAGTCCGGAAGGCTGTAAAGTGCCTAATTGGAAGATGAGGTGCTGTTCCTCGAGTTTACGCTGAGCTTCCGTGGAACAATGCAAGAGGCCGAGTACGGTCACAGTTTGGGTGCCGCAAAGGCACTTATCATTCCAGGGTTGGTGGGGTGGCGAGGATGAATCAGCCAGGGTTCCTGTGTTGGCATCAAAGGGGGAGCTCAGCTGTGATGCCCCTCAGAGCCAAATATCTGTTGACACTCACCGTTTCAGCTCACAGACGTAGATTGGCTGTTGGGGCAAGTTTATCAGAGGACAGAGGGCATCCCTTCACCCATGGAACTTGTATGCCAGTCAGGAGGCAGGGAAGGAGGAGAGATAATCAGAGGGGGGTGGTTGGGGGGAAATCCTTCTCCTTTTATGCAATCCTTTTACTTAAAAATAAAAATCTCACGGTAAGCATGCAGGTGCAGCAGGCGGTTAAGAAGGCAAATGGTATGTTGGCCTTCGTAGCGAGAGGGTTTGAGTACAGGAACAAGGATGTCTTGCTGCAGTTGTACAGGGCCTTGGTGAGACCACACCTTGAGTATTGTGTGCAGTTTTGGTCGCCTTATCTGAGGAAGGACGTTCTTGCCATGGAAGGAGTTCAGCGAAGATTCACCAGGCTGATACCTGGGATGGCAGGAATGACGTATGAGGAGAGATTGGGTCGATTGGGCTTATACTCGCTGGAGTTTAGAAGAATGAGAGGGGATCTCATTGAAACTTATAAAATTCTAACAGGACCAGACAGACCAGATGCAGGAAGGCTGTTCCCGATGGCGGGGAGTCCAGAACCAGGGGTCACATTCTAAGGATAAGGGGTAAGCCATTTAGGACTGAGATGAGGAGCAATTTCTTCACCCAGAGAGTGGTGAACCTGTGGAATTCTCTACCACAGAAGGTAGTTGAGGCCAATTCATTAAATATATTCAAGAAGGAGTTGGATATATTTCTTAAGGCTAAAGGGATTAAGGGATATGGGGAGAAGGCAGGGACAGGGTACTGAATTTGGATGATCAGCCATGATCGCATTGAATGGCGGAGCAGGCTCGAGGGGCCGAATGGCCTACTCCTGCTCCTAGTTTCTATGTTTCTATGAGACAGAGAGAGTTAAAGTGCAAAGAAAGCGATAGACTGGGCACCCCTCCAGTTATCACAGAATCTCACATGCGAGGCTTCATACCGAGCCACCAGAGGGCCCGCCCCGGGTTCCATGATACGGCTCACTGTTTACCGTGAAGGCTTGCGCGCCGCTGCACGGTTCCGCCCGTGTCTGGCGCTGCAGCCACGTTCTCGGACCGACGCCTCCACGCTCTGCGGGCAGCCACGTCCTCTCCGGCCTCCTGACTCCAGCCCGCTGTAGTCCCGCTCTGACCGCACAGATCCTCGCCCTCCGGCCACAGAGAGCCTGCAAATTCGGCCCACGGCACCGGGTTCCCCGCCTTCTCGAAAGTCCCAAACTCATCGTCGTGTTCCCCGGCTTCCTTGGGCGCCTCACAGTCGCTCGCACCAACTTCCTCCCCTGTCTTGGCCTGGCCTCCCGGAGCAGCCGTCGCCATGGTTACCGGGCCTGCAGGCAGCAGCCCAGCAGCTGAACCTGGGTGGGTTTCTGACAGGCCAGTCACGGTGGTGGCACTCCCTTTGCCAGCCTGGATGCTCTGGTACCTCCATTGCTGTTTGTGAGGTGCTGCCAGCTCTTTAAATGCACCATCTTTGCAAGCACCTATCTCCTGATCCTGTGAGCTCCCACCCTGCCTGTGACCAGCTCCATGACAGGGCCCACCCTCTGCCTCCGCCGTGGGACCACCTCCATGACAGGACCCACCCTCTGTCTCCGTTGTGGGACCACCTCCATGACAGGGACCAGCTCCGTGACGAGGCTCACCCTCTGCCTCCGCCGTGGGACCAGCGGCGGCGGAATTCCTGCCCAGCGACCTCTCGGTACCCACCGGGCCGGCTCGCCCGTCAGTCAGCTCCAAGGCCCAGGCGCCGCCCTGAGGGGCTCGCCTCCAGCAGCAGGCGCGGCCCTGAGCTCCTTTCCCGGCCGGGGCCTGAGGAGGAAGCCTGTTCACCAAGTCCCCGGCCCCGTAGAGCTGGCTGCTGCCTGACAGCATCATTTCCATCGACGCCGAGCTCCCTCCTCCATTTAAATCTGGGAGAGACCCTGAAACCCCATTCCCCTGTGCTGGCCCGTCGCCTATCGCCCTCTGAATGCTCTCTGCTCTCTCTCCTTTCCTGGCATCCACTCCTCCCAACTTTTCAAAGCCTTTCTTTTCTTTTTAAGTGTGGAGTGGCCAAGCTTGAAAGCGTCTCTTCCCCCTACCCACCACCCCTTCACCTCCTTACAGTCTCCAAGGGATCCAACCCCTCAAACCATTTGTGGTGGGGGCCACCACCTCAGGGAGCACAGCCCTCAGCCCCAGCTCTGGGAGAAGGGGTAATTTGTCAGGAGCTTCTCTGCTTGAGGATAACTTGAATCAACTCTTCCGCCCCTTCCCTTCCCTTCGTTCTTCAATTCAGTTTCCAAGGTGCTGGGATAAAGTCAATCCATCCCCTCTGACCCAGGTAGGTTGTAACTGGAGTAAGGAGTGAGATCATGTTGCGTGCCGCACACGAGAATCGAGTCACACAGCTGTACAGGGAAACAATGAAAGAAAGACAGAGTTACAATCGAGTTCGGTATACCTCGTATATCCAGCACGCTAAATCAACCTCCCTCCGCACACAAAAGAAAGACTTGCACTTATATAACGCCTTTCATGACCTTCGGACCTCCCAAAGTGCTTTACACGCAATGAAGTTGCAGAGGCGCAAGCACGTGGGGCGATCCCGTCCGAACTGACCCCCGTTTGGACGGAATTCCTCATCGGCGCCCGGCCCCGAAACCCCTCGCGGGAACCGGCACCTCACAACTTGTGCCACCCCGGGGAAATGCCCTCCGTGCCTTTTCATTCTGCACGGAGAGGTTTCCTGTACGGGCTGCTCCTGCACACTCTCCACTTTGCCATCTTCGTCTGCCATCCGGACACGCCTTGGTGTGCCATCTTGCCGTCTGGCGGAGGTCCCCAATGGAGGGCTCTCTACGCAGGAGTCCTCCCTTCTTCTACTGGGGACTTGGCCTGGAGGGTGTTGCACGGAGCAGTCCCGTGCAATATGGTTTTAAGTCGGTTCACGGACTCCCAGGCCGCCTGCCTTTTCTGCTGCCTGGGGGAGTCCGTGTTTTCCACGTATACACAGAATGTGAGAGGTTGCAGCCCCTCTTTCATTATTTGAAGGGGCTGCTCCTCGATTTTTGGCTGCACTTCAGTCCCACGCTCTTGATCTTCGGTCACCCGGTGCAGAGGGGAGCAGGCAGGCCGGGGGACCTCCTCGTAGGACTGCTCCTGGGCCTGGCCAAAATAGCCATTAACTGGTCCAGGCAGCGAGCGGTTGAGGGGGTCGTTCGGCCCGATTGCCTGCCTCTCTTCCGCGGCCATGTTCGCGCCCGGGTGGCCCTGGAGATGGAGCACGCGGTGTCTGCCGGCACGCTCAAGGCCTTCCGCGACCGGTGGGCGCCGCGGGGACTGGAGTGCATCATCACCCCGGCCAATCAAATTTTAATTCAAGTTGTTAAGTTTTATTTAAAGTTTAATTAGTTACAGATTATTTGTTTAACCACCCAAAACCAGAAGAGTACACCCAATGAAGTACTTTACAAGTGTAGTCACTGTTGTAGGAAAAATGGCAGACAATTTGCGCATAGCAAGCTCCCACAAACAGTAATGTGATAACAGCCAGATCATTAGGACCTAGACCCTCGTCCAAGGGGTCATAAGAACGTAAGAAATAAGAGCAGGAGTTGGCCATACGGCCCCTTGAGCCTGCTCCGCCATTCAATAAGATCATGGCTGATCTTCGACCTCAACTCCACTTTCCCACCCGATCCTCATATACCTCGATTTCCCCTGGAGTCCAAATATCTATCTATCCCAGCCTTGAATATACTCAAAGACTCAGCATTCACAGCCCTCTGGGGCAGAGAATTCCAAAGATTCACAACCCTCCGAGTGAAGAAATTCCTCCTCATCTCAGTCTTAAAAGGCTAACCCCTTATCCTGAGACTGTGCCCCCTAGTTCTAGACACTCCAGCCAGGGGAAACAACCTCTCAGCATCTACCCTGTCAATCCCCCCTCAGAACCTTATGTGTTTATCCTTCATGCACGAGGCTTGACTCAGCAAGATACTTGACGATGAAGGGCATCGCAGCCAGGCCTGACCCCCATCCTCATCCAGGGTCACTGGATAATAACCAGGAGCAGGAGCCTTCCTCGGCCACTCCTCGTATTCCCACGCCTGCCCTGTCTGAGGTCAGCTAACTCGGCAAGGACCTGGGATCGGCCCGCCCCGCCCTGTGGGGCTCAGTACCACACCAGGCACGCTGCCACTCGGGGAGTGGTGAGCTTCCTTCACCTTTGTGCAGGGTCGAAAATTGGTGCCGATACAATCATAGATATTTACGGCACAGAAGGAGGCCATCCGACTCATCGTGTCTGTGCTGGGTTAGAGGCAACACTCGGAGCCCTAGAAAGAACTTCCCTTTATATAGCACCTTTCACGATGGAGGGAGTGGGGAGCAGCTCAGTGTTGGAGGATAGAGGGAGTGAGGAGGAAGAGAAGCTCAGTGTTGGAGGATAGAGGGAGTGAGGAGGAAGAGAAGCTCAGTGTTGGAGGATAGAGGGAGTGAGGAGGAAGAGAAGCTCAGTGTTGGAGGATAGAGGGAGTGAGGAGGAAGAGAAGCTCAGTGTTGGAGGATAGAGGGAGTGAGGAGGAAGAGAAGCTCAGTGTTGGAGGATAGAGGGAGTGAGGAGGAAGAGAAGCTCAGTGTTGGAGGATAGAGGGAGTGAGGAGGAAGAGAAGCTCAGTGTTGGAGGATAGAGGGAGTGAGGGGATCCCCACCAATAAATATAAGCATCGATTAATAATTTACAGACATTTACATGATCTTTATTGCCCTGATTTAGTAAAGTTCTTCTAGAATTCACAGGTCGTAAAATGAATCTTAATACGATACCAAATATGATGTTTTGTTACAACAACGACAACTTGCATTTATATAACGCCTTTAACATAGTAAACCGCTGACTGCAGCGATTATCAAACTAAATTTGACACCGAGCCACATAAGGGGATCTTAGGGCAGGTGACCAAAAGCTTGGTCAAAGAGGCAGGTTTTAAGGAGCGTCTTAAAGGAGGAGAGAGAGGCGGAGAGGTTTAGGGAGGGAATTCCAGAGCTTAGGGCCCAGGCAGCTGAAGGCACGGCCGCCAATGGTGGAGCAATAAAAATCGGGGGATGCGCAAGAGGCCAGAATTAGGGGAGTGCAGAGATCTCGGAGGGTTACAGAGATAGGGAGACGTAGGGATAGTTGGATTCCCAGTGACTGCTGAATCCCAACCATCTCATTCTCCTACACATTCTGGTTAACTGCCTCCGAGACATTTCCAGGAGGCTCTGGCTAGCTCCCATACCGCGGAGAGTCTGGGTTGGCCCGCTCTCTCTTGGAGAGTCACAGAGAATGGCGAGGCCATGGATGGATTTAAACACGAGGATGACAATCTTTAAATCTGAGGCACTGGCGGACTGGGGGCCAGTGTAGGTGAACGCGGACAGGGGGGCGATTGGTGAGCAGGACTTGCTGAGTGATGGGGTACGGACAGCAGAGTTTCAGACGAGCTGAGGTTTGCGTAATTAGATCGAAGCGGAGATAAGACGCAGAAACTGCTGGGAGCGCACAGGAGGTCGGTCAGCAGCTGAAAGAGAGGACAAGCTCCGCCACATGTGAAGTGCTTTGGGCCTTTTGGAGAGGGACTAGGTCTGTCGTTTCAGCTTGAAGCCTTTGTCAGGACCAGTCACTCCAGAATGCTGTCTATTCTCTTTCCGACCTGCTGTGCGTTTCCAGCATTTTCTGTTTTCCTTTTGATTTTGCAGCATTTGCATTTTCCCTGGTTAATCGCACAGCGGTGAGATGCATGGGAACTGATGCATGTTAATGAGATGCAGTAAAACGAACATGATGATGTGCCCGTTGACAATTAAGTTAAGGGAATGGAAGCAGGAAAGAAATGGACGATGCTGCGTTTTCATTTCCTCCACCCCGCCCTGACCCTAGTCCCCCCCTCCTTCCAGTACCTTTCCCAAATGGCCACTATTCACCTGTGATCCTAGACAGTACTGGGAGGCTTCAGTGCCGAGCAGGTCTGTCCTCACTCAATGTCCCCACACATACAAACACAATAGTTTTGCATGCAGCACGTAGTCGAACATCCCAAGGCCCTTCGCAGGAGCGTGCTCAGACAGAATTTGACCCCCGAGCCACATAAGCCACAGTCTACTCTCAATCATCAGCAAAGTGATGGAAGGTGTCGTCGACACTGCTATCAAGCGGCACTTACTCAGCAATAACCTGCTAACTGACGCCCAGTTTGGGTTCCGCCAGGGCCACTCAGCTCCTGACCTCATTACAGCCTTGGTCCAAACATGGACAAAAGAGCTGAATTCCAGAGGTGAGGTGAGAGTGACTGCCCTTGACATCAAGGCAGCATTTGATCGAGTGTGGCATCAAGGAGCCCTAGCAAAACTGAAGTCAAGGGGAAAACTCTCCATTGGTTGGAATCATACCTAGCACAAAGGAAGTTGGCTGTGGTTGTTGGAGGTCATTCATCGCAATCACATGACATCACTGCAGGAGTTCCTCAGGGCAGTGTCCTAGGCCCAACCATCTTCAGCTGTTTCATCAATGACCTTCCCTCCATCATAAGGTCAGAAGTGGGGATGTTCGCTGATAATTGCACACTGTTCAGCACCAATCGAGACTCGTCAGATACTGACGCAGTCCGTGTCCATATGCAGCAAGACCTGGACAACATTCAGACTTGGGCTGACAAGTGGCAAGTAACATTCGCACCACACAAGTGCCAGGCAATGACCATCTCCAACAAGCAAGACTCTAACCATCTCCCCTTGACATTCAACGGCATTACCATCGCTGATTCCCCCACTATCAACATCCTGGGGGTTACCATTGATCAGAAACTGAACTGGACCAGCCATATAAATACTGTGGCTACAACAGCAGGCCAGAGGCTGGGAATTCTGCGGCGAGTGTCTCACCTCCTGACTCCCCAAAGCCTTTCCACCATCTACAAGGCACAAGTCAGGAGTGTGATGGAATACTCTCCACTTGCCTGGATGAGTGCAGCTCCAACAACACTCAAGAAGCTCGACACCATTCAGGATAAAGCAGCCCGCTTGATTGGCACTCCATCCACCACCTTCAACATTCACTCCCTCCACCACCGGCGCACTGTGGCTGCAGTGTGTACCATCTACAAGATGCACTGCAGCAACTCGCCAAGGCTTCTTCGGCAGCACCTCCCAAACCCGCGACCTCTACCACTTAGAAGGACAAGGGCAGCAGACGCATGGGAACACCACCACCTACAAGTTCCCCTCCAAGCCACACACCATCCTGACTTGGACCTGTATCGCCGTTCCTTCACTGTCGCTAGGCCAAAATCCTGGAACTCCCTTCCTAACAGCATTGTGGGTGTACCTACACCATATGGACTGCAGCGGTTCAAGGCGGCGGCTCACCACCATCTTCTCAAGGGCAATTAGGGATGGGCACTAAATGCAGGCCTAGCCAGCCAGCGACACCCACATCCCATCAATGAATTTAAAAAAAATACAGGAAACTCTTTGGTATCCGGCACCGACGGGACCGGGATGGTGCCGGTTGATTAAAAATTCCGGATGACGGAGAGGGTTATCTACCGAGGCTATTTTTAACATACAAAAATTAAAAAATCAAGAAATGTGCAGTATACAGTAATTGGGTACTCGCCTACAGAATGTTGTGTTAAATGGATGGTGGAAGATGCTTGATTAAGTACAGTACTGCCAGTTAAGGGTAATCCATAACTCTTTAATTACTTAACAATGGCGGATCGGAAGAGACTACCAGCAGCGCAGGAGAGTCAGACTCCTGTTCCAGGGGTATTGAGGTGTTCCGACTTCCGACAGCGCCAAGAAGCCGAGTAGTGGCAGTTTGGAGAACTACCCCCACTGACTAACTCGGCCACCGCGGGAGACTCGGACTCGGCAACATTGCCGGTTATTGAGGTGTTGTTTTTGGAGTATGAATTTTGCCGGTTAATAAAGAATTCCAGATATTTAGGTGCCGCTTAAACGAGAGTTTCCTGTATTAGGACAGGTGATCAAAAGCTTAGTCAAAGAGGTGGGTGTTAAGGAGGAGAGCGAGAAAGGCAGAGAGGTTTAGGGAGGG
This sequence comes from Somniosus microcephalus, assembly GCF_052327205.1. Taxonomy (NCBI): domain Eukaryota; kingdom Metazoa; phylum Chordata; class Chondrichthyes; order Squaliformes; family Somniosidae; genus Somniosus; species Somniosus microcephalus. Next base: position 16,704,317 of record NC_141020.1, on the reverse strand, counting down.
AATTCCAGAGCTTAGGGCCCAGGCAGCTGAAGGCCCAGTGGTGAGGCGAAGGAAATTGAGGGATGTGCAAGAGGCCAGAATTGGAGGAACGCAGAGGTCATGGAGGGTTGTAGCTAACAAGGGTCACTTGATAGTGAACAGGAGATGGAATCAACGTTCCCGCTAAGCTGCGCAGCCGGGCAGCGGTCTGGAGGTCCCGCGCAGGCTGCTCACCGGCTTTTACATGGAAGAAACCGTGAAAATTTGAATGGGCTGTGCAGCCAGTTAAAGGGACCATGCACGAAAAAAAAAAGTGGGAACATTGGACAGAACCCTGGCTGCTTTTCCTTCTCCCCACATACCTCATCCCGACCCACCCACCTTCTCCCCATATCAACAACAACAACTTGTATTTATATAGCACCTTTAATGTAGTAAAACGTCCCAAGGCGCTTCACAGGAGGATTATAAGACAAAAAATTTGACACCGAGCCACATAATGAGAAATTAGGGCAGGTGACCAAAAGCTTGGCCAAAGAGATACGTTTTAAGGAGCGTTTTAAAGGAGGAGAGAGAGGTAGCGAGGCGGAGAGGTTTAGGCAGGGAATTCCAGAGCTTAGGGCCCAGGCAACAGAAGGCACGGCCAACCCCCAACCCCACCCACCTACCTTCTCCCCATATCCCTCAACCCCACCTACCCACCTTCTCCCCATATCCTTCATCCACATCCACCTACCCACTCCCCATATCCCTCAACTCCACCTACCCACCTTCTCCCCATACCCTTCATCCCCATCCACCCACCTTCTCCCCATATCCTTCATCCCCATCCACCCACCTTCTCCCCATATCCCTCAACCCCACCTACCCACCTTCTCCCCATACCCTTCATCCCCACCCACCCACCTTCTCCCCATACCCTTCATCCCCATCCACCCACCTTCTCCCCATATCCTTTATCCCCATCCACCCACCCTCTCCCAATATACCTCAACCCCACCCTCCCACCATCTCCCCGTATCCCTCAATCTCACCCACCACGGAGGGGTCAAGACACCCAGCTCTACCTCCCCGCAACCTCTCTCGACCTCTCCACTGCCTCTAGATTGTCAGACTGTCCGACATCCAGTACTGGATGAGCAGAAATTTCCTCCAATTAAATAGTGGGAAGACCGAAGCCATTATCATTCGGTTCTGGCCACAAACTCCGTTCCCTAGCCACCAACTCCCTCCCTCTCCCTGGCACCTGTCTGAGGCTGAACCAGACAGTTTGCAACCTCGGTGTCATATTGGACCCTGAGATGAGCTTCCGACCACATATCGGTGCCATCACTAAAACCACCTGCATCCACTTCCGGAACATCGCCCGACCCGGCCTTTGCCTCAGCTCATCCGCTGCGGAGTCTCTCATCTATACCTTTGTTACCCCTAGACTCGACTATTCCAACCCACTCCTGGCTGGCCTCCCACGTTCTACATTCCTTGAGGTGATCCAAATCTCTGCTGCCCGTGTCCTAACTCGCACCAAGTCCCGTTCACCCATCACCAACATTCCCGCTAAGTCTGGAGAGCCCACGCAGGCCGCTTACTGACTTTTAAATGGGAGAAACCATGCATGCGCGAAAATTTGTATGGGCCGTGCAGCCACTTAAAGGGACTGCGCACCCAAAAAAAAATTAGAAGAAACATTGCCCGTTACCCCTGTGCTCGCTGACCTACATTGGCTCCTGGTTAAGCAACGCCTCGATTTGAAAATTCTCATCCTTGTTTTCAAATCCCTCCATGGCCTCGCCCCTCCCTATCTCTGTATTCTCCTCCAGCCCCACAACCCCCCCCCCCCCCCGAGATATCTGCGCTCCTCTAATTCTGGCCTCTTGAGCATCCCCGATTATAATTGCTCAACCTTTGGTGGCCGTGCCTTCAGCTGCCTGGGCCCTAAGCTCTGGAATTCCCTCCCCAACCCTCTCTGCCCCTCTACCTCTCTTTCCTCCTTTAAGACGCTCCTTAAAATTGACCTCTTTGACCTTGTAATTGGTCATCTGCCTTAATTTCTCCTTATGTGGCTCGGTGTCAAGTTTTGTCTGAGCACGCTCCTGTGAAACGCCTGGGGATGTTAAAGACGCTATATAAATTCAAGTTGTTGTTGTCATGAGCATACATGTGGAACTGACATTGGCCCAGAACTTCGGGTCTCCATGGGTGAGTACGCACGAGGTACTCACCCGTAGGCCCAATGGAAGTGCCGGTTTCCTGCATGCACTGCGCATGCGCGGGAAACCGGCACTTCCGTTCCCCTGAAAGAAGGGGTTCAGAGGTGGAACGCGTGCGCGGGAGAGGCAGCGCGTGCGCATCGAACTTACGTTTTTTTTGCCGGTTTTCCCGGGAAGGTAAGTCTCCAGAAGTTAGACATGTAAACGCAAGGCCTGCTTTTTACAAGGTAAGTGGTGAATTAATTAAAATTAAAACATTTTTTCCACAGGTTTATTATTTTTAAATACTTTAAAGAAAGGTAAGTTTATTTTTAGCCCCATTAGAAAATAAAATTATTTTTTTCAAAAATTTAAATTATTGTTTAAAATAGTTATTTCATGTAATTTATAGTTTATTTTAAAAATGTGATTTAAAAAAAATGTATTTGAAGATTTAGTGATGTTTTGGGGCTTATAGTATTTATAGGTTTGACAGCTCTTCCTGTCAAACTTATGAAGCATTCCCAACTACCATTGGCTCTCCATGGCCCACGTGATCCCAGGGGATGCATCGAACTAACTGCGCCCCTGGGATACGCAAGCACTGCGCGCCGGCAGTTGGAGCAGGCCCAGGATCGGAATCCCACGCGGGCCCACAGCTCAACGGCCGGCGCGGTAGGTAAGTGCAGGTCGGGGGCTTGCACCCGCGGGAAGCCTCCGACCCAAATTTCTGGACCATTGTGTTTTCGGATGATGTCGCCAAGGGGAAGCATGTAGATGAGAAATAGGAGGCGGCCAAGGATAGATCCTTGGGGGACTCCAGAGGTAACAGTGCAGGAGCGGGAAGAGGAACCATTGTATCCCAGCTGGATGACGGAGGAGAGATGCTGGAGGAGGATGGAGTGGTCCGCCGTGACAAAGACTGCAGACAGTTCGAGAAGGACGGGGAGGGATAGTTTACCTTTGTCACAGCTTCAAGGACACCCTCAAAGCCTCCTTGAAAAAGTGTAACATCCCCACCGACACCTGGGAATCCCTGGCCCAAGACCACACAAAGTGGAGGAGAAGCATCCGGGAAGGCGGCGAACACCTTGAGTCTCTTCGCCGGGAGCAAGCGGAAGCCAAACGCAGGGAGCGCACGTCAACCCAAGCACCCCACCCACCCGCCCCTTCAACCACCGTCTGCCCCACCTGTGACAGAGACGGTAGGTCCCGCATTGGACTCATCAGTCACCTGCAAACTCATTTTTAATGTGGAAGCAAGTCATCCTCGGTTCCGAGGGACTGCCTAAGAAGAAGAAGAATATAGGATGCCATTTGTGACTTTGATAAGTGCCGTCTCGGTACTGTGGCAGGGTGGAAACCTGATTGGAGAGATTCAAACTTGGATTTGCGGGAAAGATGGGCACGGATTTGGGAGGTGACAACATGTTCAAGGAATAACAACAGAGAATGCTGGAAGCACTCAGCAGGCCAGGCAGCATCCGTGGAGAGAGAAACAGAGTTAACGGTTCAGGTCTGGGACCCTTCTTCAGAAACGTTAACTCTGAATCTCTCTCTACGGATGCTGCCTGGCCTGCTGAGTGCTTCCAGCATTCTCTGTTGTTATTTCAGATTTCCAGCACCCGCAGTATTTTGCTATTGTAATCTGTTCAAGGACCTTGGAGAGGAAAGGGAGGTTGGAGGTGGGGCGGTTGTTTGCAAGGACAGAGGGGTCAAGGGTGCATTTTTTGAGGAGGAGGCGATGACGGCAGATTTGGCGCTCCCTCAGTATTGTCAGCTTAGAGTATGTGCTCAAATCTCTGGAGTGAGACTTGAACCCACAACCTTCTGACTCAGAGGCTAGATCTCGCTCCGAACCGCACACTGTCCATTTTAACACACACTCTAACCCCTTAAATCTCCTGATCAGCACACTGTCCCACTGTTCCATTTATACACCCATCGTTTTGGTTCCTCGGAACTCACTAACCGTTTACTGTACACTTATCCATGGTGAACTGTAAACATAGAAACATAGAAGATAGGAGCAGGAGTAGGCCATTCAGCCCCTCGAACCTGCTCCGCCATTCAATGCGATCATGGCTGATCATCCAAATTCAGTACCCGGTCCCTGCTTTCTCCCCATACCCCTTGATCCCTTTAGCCTCAAGAAATATATCCAACTCCTTCTTGAATATATTTAATGTATTGGCCTCTACTGCCTTGTGTGGTAGAGAATTCCACAGGTTCACCACTCTCTGGGTGAAGAAATTCCTCCTCATCTCAGTCCTAAATGGCTTACCCCTTATCCTTAGACTGTGACCCCTGGTTCTGGACTCCCCGACCATCGGGAACATCCTTCCTGTAACTGCCATTTATCCACATTCTCCTGAATTTGGTTGCATTGATCCTCATTATTCACCCTAAGCTCCCTTGGTATCACCTGTAAACTTGTTGATTCTTTTTCAGTAGTGAATAATAGCATGTGCACAAGCAGGTATACACACATGCACCTACACACACAAACATAGGCACACACGTGTACACCCAGCCGTGCACCAAGTGTGCGCGCACAGCCCTGCACCCACACACGCGTGTACACACAACACACCCACACGTGCACATGCTCATGCACCCACATGTACAGACACACACATGTACGTAAACCTACACATGCGTACAACACACACACAAAGCCGACCGAATACCCTATCTTGGCTCCCACTGGGACCTTTACATTTTCCCCTCACCCAGCCAGCTCGCTCGGCCATACACTTAGTAACAAAAGGTCATCAACCTGAAGCATTGACTCTGTTTCTCTCTCCACAGGTGCTGCCTGACCTGCTGAGTATTTCCAAGCAGTTTCTGTTTTTTATCATACACTTACTTGGTGCAGTCAGGTTCTCGAATAGAATCAGTCCACCCCTGAATAAATCACAATCTGATTTCCTTCATTGTTAAAAAACAAATCTTACATTTTTAACGGGCTGTCCTTAAAGCCAATTGTCCTATCTGTGAATCTCGAACACAATGCAGCCTGTGCCTTGTTTATCAGGCGTGGGGTAGATTAATGCAGATGGGGGGGGGGCTTTTTTCTGAATCAATTTCGTTTAAATGCGTCCTGCTTCATTCAGCACCTGTGTCCCTGGTTAGCTTTTGAGTCCAACCCATCCCCCTTGTGTGTTTTTTTTGGTTCCCAGGTTCACCCAGTCCCAAGTATAGTGCCACCGATCTGTGACCCTTGCCCACTGCTATTTAATTCAATCCCAGGGTGACTGGATTAGCCCAGGCTCCTTTTAGCGACACGATCACAATTACAGCAGGCCAAAACACACAGAGGAGGAACGGAGCCACAATCATCAGCAGAGAAAACAACCGGCAGATAAATAGTGACCGCAAGAAACCTGCTTGCTTCCCTGCTGTTAGGTTTGTGCAAGGATTCATCTTAGCAGAAATCTGCTGGAGATTCTGAAATGAACGCGCGACGCATTTCACAGCATTAATCCGTCGATTTCAAATTGAAATTGACAATGAAATATCCCCGCAAGCCCGGCAAGGGCAGAGGGAGGCGAGGCTCTGAGTGTTTCAAGGGCTGCCCGGATTACCTGGAATCAGAATTTGTTCGGACATTTGGTGCAGATTTATCCACTCGGTCTGTGGCTGATCCCAATCCCTCGGTCTCTCTGCTTCTACTGAGAGGCGGAGCCTCATCGCAAAGAGGACTGAACACCCCCAGCCCACAATCCCGGATCTGTCAGTCCAGCTCATCCCTGCCCACTATCCCGGATCTGTCACTCCATCCCATCCCAGCCCACAATCCCGGATCTGTCACTCCATCCCATCCCAGCCCACAATCCCGGATCTGTCACTCCATCTCATCCCAGCCCACAATCCCGGCTCTGTCACTCCATCCCATCCCATCCCAGCTCACAATCCCGGATCTGTCACTCCATCTCATCCCAGCCCACAATCCCGGATCTGTCACTCCATCTCATCCCAGCCCACAATCCCAAATCTGTCACTCCATCCCATCTCATCCCAGCCCACAATCCCGGATCTGTCACTCCATCTCATCCCAGCCCACAATCCTGGATCTGGCACTCCATCTCATCCCAGCCCACAATCCCGGATCTGTCACCCCATCCTATCATCTCATCCCAGCCCACAATCCCGATCTGTCACTCCATCCCATCAGCTCATCCCAGCCCACAATCCCGGATCTGTCACTCCATCCCATCAGCTCATCCCAGCCCACAATCCCGGATCTGTCACTCCATCCCATCAGCTCATCCCAGCCCACAATCCCGGATCTGTCAGTCCATCCAACATCTCATCCCAGCCCACAATCCCGGATCTGTCACCCCATCCTATCATTCATCCCAGCCAACAATCCCAGATCTGTCACTCCATCTCATCCCAGCCCACAATCCCGGATCTGTCACTCCATCTCATCCCAGCCCACAATCCCGAATCTGTCACTCCATCCCATCAACTCATCCCAGCCCACAATCCCAGATCTGTCACTCCATCCCATCAGCTCATCCCAGCCCACAATCCCGGATCTGTCACTCCATCCCATCATCTCATTCCAGCCCACAATCCCAGATCTGTCAGTCCATCCAACATCTCATCCCAGCCCACAATCCCGGATCTGTCACCCCATCCTATCATCTCATCCCAGCCCACAATCCCGATCTGTCACGCCATCCCATCAGCTCATCCCAGCCCACAATCCCGGATCTGTCACTCCATCCCATCATCTCATTCCAGCCCACAATCCCGGATCTGTCAGTCCATCCAACATCTCATCCCAGCCCACAATCCCGGATCTGTCACTCCATCTCATCCCAGCCCACAATCCCGAATCTGTCACTCCATCCCATCAACTCACCCCAGCCCACAATCCCGGATCTGTCACTCCATCCCATCAGCTCATCCCAGCCCACAATCCCGGATCTGTCACTCCATCCCATCAGCTCATCCCAGCCCACAATCCCGGGGCTATCACTGCAGGTATCAGCCGTGGCTCAGTGGGTAGCACCCGTGCCTCTGAATCAGAATGTTGTCCCACTCCAGAGACTTGAACACAAAAATCTAGACTGACGCTCCCAGTGCAGTGCTGAGGGAATGCTGCACTGTTGGAGGTGCCGTCTTTCGGATGAGACATTAAACCGAGGTCTGCTCTCTCAGGTGGACGTAAAAGATCTCGTGGCACTATTTCAGAGCAGGGCAGGGGAGTTATCCCAGGTACCCTGGGCCAATATTTATCCCTCAATCAACATCACTAAAACAGATTATCTGTTCGTTATCACATTGCTGTTTGTGGGAGCTTGCTGTGCGCATATTGGCTGCCACATTTCCTACATTACAACAGTGACTACACTCCAAAAGTACTTCATTGGCTGTGAAGTCCAGCAGCACTATATAAATGCAAGTTTTTTTTTCTTTTTTCAATCCCAGCCTGCAACTCGGGACTGTCACTCTATCATCTCCTCCCAGTCCACATCCTGGATCTGCCACTCCATCCCGTGGAATTCAATAAATCTGGCAATTTGAGCCTGGCACCGGAAAATGACCAGGGAAGCTCCCAGATTGTGTTGAAAACACAGCCAGTTCTCTAATGTCCTTTGGAGAAGGGAACCAGCCTCGCCAACCCAGTTGGGCCTACTCGTGATTATTGCATCTAAGGCAATAATTGCTGCCTTCTCAGTGTTGCCAACTGGGATTCCGACTGGGAGGAGGGGAGCCGAGCATGGCGGCCAGAGGCCGGACCGTGAGCGGGAGAAGCAGGCCCCGGGCCGTCGGACCGTGGAGCCGGCGACGGTGAGGAGGAGGCCGCGGTGACCGGAGCATTTACATCCCGACGATGTGTTCGGCGAGTCGGGCGGAGGCAGCGCAACGAGCAGCAGCCACGACAACCCGCTGTAGCACGTCGGCCGGCAGCTCCTTGGCGGGAAACTCGCAGTCTGACTGGGAGGAGGGGAACCGGGCATGGCGGCCAGAGGTCGGATCGTGAGCGGGAGAAGCAGGCCACCACACGTGGAGCCGGCAACCGTGAGGAGGAGGCCGCGGTGACGACGAGGACGGAGTGGCTGAGGGACATCGTGCTCCCACTGCCACTGGATGCCATTGAATTGACTTTCTGAACACGGCGCTGTAAGAATAGCTGACGTGTCCCCACGGGGAGTAAGCATTCCATACTAGTTACATATGGCAAATAAAATTGAATTGAATTGAATTGAACACCCTAAATAATAACAAAAATGTAAAGTGAAAGGTCACAGAATGGGGAACTTAAACCAAGGGTTAAGTTACGAGGCGAGATTACACAAACTAGGGTTGTATTCCCAGGAATTTATAAGGTTATGCGATGATTTGATCGAAGTTTTCAACATATTAAGGGGAACAGAGAGAGAGAAACTATTTCCGCTGGTTGGGGAGTCCAGGACTAGCGGGCAAAGTCTAAAAATCAGTGCCAGGCCTTTCAGGAGTGAAATTAGGAAACACTTCCACACACAAAGGGTGGTAGAAGTTTGGAACTCTCTTCGGCAAATGGCAATTGATGCTGGATCAGTTTGTTCATTTTAAATCCGAGATTGGTAGATTTTTGTTAACCAAAGGTATTAAGGGATATGGGGCAAAGGTGGGTAGATGGAGTTAGGTCGCAGATCAGCCATGATCTCATTGAATGGCGGAACAGGCTCGAGGGGCTGAACGGCCTTCTCTTTCTATGTTCCAACCCAACATGAAGTGGGAATGCCCACCCTGAGCTAATGAACACAATGCATGACTGCTTCTTGACTCAGGGCATTAGGGATAATGTGGCGTCTTCTGGGATAAACCCAATAATCCCAGACTAATTCCTTGGATAAACAACTTCAAAAGAGCCAGTGGAAATGAGACGAGAGGTTAAACAGGACAGCAGAGGAATGAATAAAATCTCAGTTGAGGACAAATCGATCTTTCTTGACATATTTATTCAGCATGTAAAAAAGCTACACAGGTCACTAATAAATCCAATAGGGAATTCAAGCGAAACCTCTTTGCTCAGAGAGTGGTGAGAATGTGGAACTCACCACCGCATTTAAAAAAATTTATGCACAGGTTCTGGGCATCACTGGCAAAGCCAGCATGAATAGAGGCATAGAGTACAAAAGCAAGGAAGTTATGATGCACCTTTATAAAACACTGGTCCGACCTCAACTGGAGTATTGTGTCCAATTCTGGGCACCGCACTTTAGGAAAGATGTGAAGGCCTCAGAGAGGGTGCAGAAAAGATTGACGAGAACGATTCCAGGGATGAGGGACTTCCGTTACATGGATAGACTGGAGAAGCTGGGGTTGTTCTCCTTAGAGCAGAGAAGACTGAGAGGAGATTTGATGGAGGCGTTCAAAATCATGAGGGGTCTGGACAGAGTAGATAGAGAGAAACTGTTCCCATTGGCGGAAAGGTCGCGAACCAGAGGACACAGATTTAAGGTGATTGGCGAAAGAACCAAAGGCGACGTAAGAAAAAACTGTTTTACTCAGCGAGTGGCAGTTAGCACTGCCCGAAAGGGACTCAATCGCGGCTTTCAAAAGGGAGTTGGATAAGTACCTGAAAGAAAAACATTTGCAGGGCTAGCTGAGGTGCTCATACAGGGAGCCAGCACAGATTCGATGGGTCTTCTTCCCTACTGTAATCATTCTATGATGTATTGCCCATCCCTAATTGCCCTTGAGAAGGTGGTGATGAGCCACTTGCTACAACTGAGTGGCTTGCTAGGTCATTTCAGAGGGCAGTTAAGAGTCAAACCACATTGCTGTGGGTCTGGAGTCACATATAGGCCAGACCGGGTAAGGACGGCCTCTACTTATTGGAATTCAGAAGAATGAGAGGCGATCTTATCGATACATATAAGATTGTGAGGGGGCTTGATTGGGTGGATGCGGTGAGGATGTTTCCACTGATGGGTGAGACTAGAACTAGGGGGCATAATCTTAGAATAAGGGGCTGCCCTTTCAAAACTGAGATGAGGAGAAACTTCTTCACTCAGAGGGTAGTAAATCTATGGAATTTGCTACCTCAGAGAGCTGTGGAAGCTGCAACATTAAATAAATTTAAAACAGAGATAGACAGTTTCCTAGCTGATAAGGGAATTAGGGGTTACGGGGAGCGGGCAGGGAAGTGGACGTGAGTCTAGGTTCGGATCAGCCATGATCCTATTGAATGGCGGAGCAGGCCCGAGGGGCCGTATGGCCTACTCCTGCTCTTACTTCTTATGTGGTCTTATTTCCTTCCCTGAAGGACATTAGTGAACCAGATGGGTTTCTATGACAATCTCATTGTTTCATGGGGTCACCATTACTGATACTAGCTTTTTATTTAAGATTTATTTAATTGAATTTAAATTCCCCAGCTGCTGAGGTGAGGTTTGAACTCATGTTTCAGATTATTAATCACAGGACCTACTGGATTACTAGTCTAGTAACCACCGTACCCCACAAGTAGACATAGAGTGGTTGAGGCAAATAGCATAGATGCATTTAAGGGGAAGCTGGATAAGTATGTGCGGGTTAGTATGTCCAAAGATGTGCGGGTTAGGTTGATTGGCTATGATAAATTGACTCTTAGTGTTAGGGGGATTAAATACATGGGGTTACGGGGATAGAGTGGGATATGTGTTGGTGTAGGGGTTACGGGGATCGGGTGGGATATGTGTCGGTGCAGGCTCGATGGGCCGAATGGCCTCTATCTGCACTGTGGGGTTTCTGTGATTCTGTGATTTCTGTGAAGTACATGCGGGAGAAAGGAATAGAAGGATATACTGATAGTGTGAGATGAAGTAAGGTGGGAGGAGGCTCGTGTGGAGCATAAACACCGGCATAGACCTGTTTGGCCGAATGGCCTATTTCTGTGCTGTAAATTTTATATGCTGTAATTCCCTCATATGAGCCAGGACAGAGTCTCAGCTGTTCATTTTTAAAATAATGGCGGGGCTGAATAAGAACGGTAATACGTCACTTTGATCTTTAGTCTCGTACCACAAGTCAGAGTGAGTTAAAATCCCCGCAATGGATTCTAAGACAGAGACGTATCTCCTACACCATGGAACAGGCTACCATTTGAGATCCAACTCAACTCTTCCACTCAGTCCGTAAGGGGGACCCCGAGCTTCCGGTCGCCTGTCACTTTAATTCACCGCCCCATTCCCACTCGGACCTCACCGTCCTCGGGCTCTTGCATTGTTCCACGGAAACCCAGCGTAAGCTCGAGGAACAGCACCTCATCTTCCGATTAGGCACTTTACAGCCTTCCGGACTCAATATCGAGTTCAACAATTTCAGATCATAATCTCGGCCCCCATTACATTTTTATATATTTTTTATCCACACCTTTGTTTTGGCCCCACCCCCTTTCTCTCTCCCACATGGCAGCTGTCTCCCATTCTGCCAGCGCATTTCACACCTAATCTAGAGCCATCTTTTGTCTCCACTAGTCCTATCACCATCTCGTCTGGTTTTGAATACCTCTTAATGTCTCTTCACTTCTCTTTTGTTCTCTTATCCCCATTTCCCAGCCCCCAAACTGGCCTTTTAATCTGTTTCATTTCCTGTGTTTCTCAGTCCTGACGAAGGGTTTCGACCTGAAACGTTGACTCTATTTCTCTCTCCACGGATGTTGCCTGGCCTGCTGAGTTTTTCCAGCATTTTCTGTTGTTGTTTCAACTCTTCCACTGTCTGGCTCAAATCTTAAACACACAGCCCTCTGGTGGCTGACTGCAGAACTGAAACTCACTGCAGACTGCTCACAATGAAGCCCCTCACGATCGCAACATAGGGGACCACCCCCCCCCCCCCCCCCGCCGGCCATCAATATACCCGTCAACGAGGCCTGCAGGGAATCAATGGCCCTGTCCCATCTCAAAGGTCTCAGATCAAACCCACTACCCCAGCCTAGGCCTGATTCTTTGATCCGTGTCGAGGTGGTGCGGGAACTGCCCCTGCGGTCATGCTTATCCACAGAAAAATGACCCTAGCCTTTAAAGTTATACTGAGACAAAAGGCTGCCTCTCTCTCATTAATAGGAACAGGAGGAGGCCTTTTAGCCCCTCAAGCTAGGTGGGACTGTAAGTTATGAGGAGGATGCAAAGAGGCTGCAAGGGGATATAGACAGGTTAAGCGAGTAGACAAGAACATGGCAAATGGAATATAATGTGGAGAAATGTGACCTTATCCACTTTGGTAGGAAAAATAGAAAAGCAGAGTATTGTTTAAATGGTGAGAGATTGGGAAATGTTGGTGTTCAGAGGGACCTGGGTGTCCTTGTACACGAATCACTGAAAGTTAACCTGCAGGTACAGCAAGCAATTAGGAAAGCAAATGGTATGTTGGCCTTTACTACAAGAGGATTTGAGTATAAGAGTAAAGACGTCTTACTGCAATTATACAGGGCCCCGGTGAGACCACACCTGGAGTATTGTGGACAGTTTTGGTCTCCTTACCTAAGGAAGGATATACTTGCCATAGAGGGAGTGCAACGAAGGTTCACCAGACTGGTTCCTGGGATGGGGGGATTGTCCTATGAGGAGAGATTGAGTAGACTAGGCCTATATTCTCTAGAGTTTAGAAGAATGAGAGGTGATCTCATTGGCATACACAATTCTTACAGGGCTTGACAGGGTAGATGCAGGGAGGATGTTTCCCCTGGCTGGGGAGTCTAGAACCAGGGGTCACAGTCTCAGAATAAGGGGTCGGCCATTTAGGACTGAGATGAGGAGGAATTTCTTCACTCAGAGGGTGGTGAATCTTTGGAATTCTCTGCCCCAGAGGGCTGTGGAGGCTCAGTCGTTGAGTATATTCAAGACAGAGATCGATAGATTTTCGGATATTAAGGGAATCAAGGGATATGGGGATAGTGCGGGAAAGTGGAGATGAGGTAGACGATCAGCCGTGATCTTATTGAATGGCGGAGCAGGCTCGAAGGGCTGAATGGCTGACTCCTGCTCCTATTTCTTATGTTCTAAGCCAGTTCCGCCATTCAATGAGATCATGGCCGATCTGCGACCTAACTCCATATACCCGCCTTTGCCCCATATCCCTTAATACCTTTATTAAGCAAAAATCTATCAACCACAGATTTAAAATTAACAATTGACTCAGCACTAATTGCCGTTTGAGGAACAGAGTTGCAAAGAAAAAATTATATTTTTGTCAGACTTCTTACACAATCGTTGAACGCCGCCTTCAGTCACAAGACTGACTTATTTTGGGGTTTTATCCACGGGCCAAAGCTGTTTGGACAAGAAAGGAAAAGGCCTCCTTTTGTTTAATCGACTTCAGCTGCCCAACTCCCGTCATTACAGGCAACCCATTGCAAAATGTAACCGGTTACAAATGGTTGCACCACATACCAGGGGAGCGGCGTGCGTGATGGACAGGTCGAGGTCCTCAGGTGGGTTTGGAGCTGAAGGCCGGCTTCAGTAGCAGTTGGTCACTTTGATCCCTCCCCCTGAGTTTGTCGGCAAGATGCGGAGGAAGCTCATCGACTTCTTCTGGGACAAAAGGAAGCCTTGGGTCTCTGCTTCGGTTCTGAGTCTTCCGCTTAGGGAGGGTGGTCAGGTGCTGGTGCGCATTCACATCCAGGCATGCGACTTTCCACCTTCAGACCCTGCAGAGATACCTGTACGTCAAAGATCCTCCGAGATACAGGAAACTCTTTATTATCCGGCACCAACGGGACCGGCGTGGTGCCGGTTTATCAAAAAGTCCGGATTACAGAGAGGTATAGTTAAAAGGTACGAGAGCTCCGTACACAGCAACAAATCCAGGCTTCCCTGTTGCTTAGCAACATGTGCAGGAACTCCGGCCACAGACCAAGCGTCCCTGTTGCTTAGCAACAAGTGCAGGAACCCCAGTTACACGGCCACAGATCCAGGAACTGCCACTAATATGAAGTAAAACTTACCTGAACCTACTCCTGAATTTTGCCGGTTAACCGAGAGTTTCCTGTCGTGTGTGGGCTGGCGATGGCCTGAACTTCAAGACACAGCTCCTGTTTGTTAACCTTGAGGGTGTCCATGTGTCCTTGCAGGAGCTGCCTGTCTTTTAACCAGGATCTGATCAGGCTCTGGGATATGGTCACCTCCAGCTGGCATGCTCCCCCGTCAAGGGTGGTGGCTATCCTCCGAGAGCAGCTGCTCGGGAATCTGCACCTCCGCGTTCGGCTTCAGGTGGTTGGCGGAGTCCTGGCTGGCAAGGTGACCCGAGTCAGGGTCGTTCTGGATGGCAGGGGAGCGGGCTGGATGCTGCCAGAGGCGCTGGCGCAGCGCATGTCCGGGCACGGCGTCCGGCTCGCGGCCAAAGCCATCGAGGCGCTAAAAGAGGCACTCGATCCCTGACTCCACTCGGTGGGTCGAGGAGGCTCGAACGTGTGGCGCGATCCCATCCGTCGAGCTGACCCCCGTTCGGGGGCCATCTCTCATGGGCGCGAGGCCCCGAAACCTCCCTTCGGGAGCCGGCGCCTCACAACTTAAGCCGTCTCTCGGAAATCCCCTCCGTGCCTTTCCACTCTGCGCGGAGGGCTTTCCTGTACAGGCCACTCCATCGCTCTCGCCTGCCGTCCAGACACGCCTTGGCATACCATCTTGGAGGCGGAGGTCCCTAATGGAGGGCTTTCTATGCGGGAGTCCTCCCCGTTCCATGGCGGATCTGGCGTGGCGAATGTTGCATGGCGCAGTCCCGTGCAATAGGTTTTTAAACAGATTCACGGACTCCCAGGCTGCCTGCAATTTCTGCGGCCTGGAGGAGTCCATGTTTCGTATATATGTGGAGTGTGAGAGGTTGCAGCCCCTCTTCCATGCTCCGGATCTTTGGCCAGCCAATGCAGAGGGGAAGCGGGCAAGTCGGAGGGCCTCTTCGTGGGACTGCTCCTGGGCCTGGCCAAGGTGGCCATTAACGCTGCCGACTCTCTTCCGCGGCTTCCACAGGCCCTGCCACCCCCACCCACAGATCCCTGGCGAGGGAGCTCGCAGGCATGCTTGAGCTCTCAGCCGTGGCTCAGTGGGTAGCACTCTCGCCTCCGAGTCACAGGACGTGGGTTCAAGTCCCACTCCAGAGACTTGAGCACAAAAATCTAGGCTGACACTCCAGTGCAGTGCTGAGGGAGTGCTGCATTGTCGGAGGTGCTGTCTTTCAGATGAGACGTTAAATCGAGGCCCCGTCAGTTCTCTTGGGCGGACATGAAAGATCCCGTGGCACTATTTCGAAGAAGAGCAGCAGAGTTCTCCCCCAGTGTCCTGGGCCAATATTTATCCCTCAATCAACATCACTAAAACAGATGATCCGGTCATTATCACATTGCTGTTTGTGGGAGCTTGCTGTGCGCAAATTGGCTGCCACGTTTTCTACATTACAACAGTGACTACACTCCCAAAAAATACTTCATTGGCTGTAAAGCGCTTTGGGACGGCCGGTGGTCGTGAAAGGCGCTATAGAAATGCAAGTCTTTCTTTAAGCCTTCCGTGTCCAGTGGGCATAGTTGGCACCAGGAACAATATGTTGATTTAGCTTTTGTATTGATTTAACCTGTTAAGTTTCCTTCAATTTAATTATAATTTACTGTATATTGTTAACTCCTTCATGACAATTGACAATGAAGAGCTGAACACCAGCTTCAATAATAAGCGGCCACCAACCTCATAGTTCCCCAACCCCGCACAGCCCGCTTCTACCTCCTTCCCAAGAGCCACAAACAGGACTGCCCTGGTAGACCCATCATTTCAGCCTGTTCTTGCCCCACGGAACTTATCTCTTCCTATCTCGACTCTATCTTTTCTCCCCTTGTCCAGTCTCTTCCCACCTACATCCGCGACTCTTCGGACGCCCTCCGCCACTTTAACAGTTTCCAGTTTCCTGGCCCCAACTGCTTCCTTTTCACCATGGACGTACAATCCCTCTACACCTCCATCCCCCACCAGGATGGCCTGAGGGTGCTCCGCTTCTTCCTTGAACAGAAGCCCAACCAGTCCCCATCCACCACCACCCTCCTCCGCCTGGCTGAACTTGTTCGCACATTGAACAACTTCTCCTTTGACCCCACTCATTTCCTCCAAATCAAAGGTGTTGCTATGGGAACCCGCATGGGTCCTAGCTATGCCTGCCTTTTCGTGTATTATGTGGAACACTCTTTGTTCCAGTCCTACTCGGGTCCCCTCCCTTACCACTTTTTCCGATATATTGATGACTGTATCGGTGCCGTTTCCTGCTCTCGCCCCGAACTAGACAATTTCATTCACTTTGCCTCCAATTTCCACCCTTCCCTCACCTTCACATGGTCCATCTCTGACTCATCCCTTCCCTTCCTCGACTTCTCCATCTCCATCTCTGGGGATAGGTTATTGACCAACATTCACTACAAGCCCACTGACTCCCACAGCTACCTGGACTACACTTCCTCCCACCCTGCTTCCTGTAAGGACTCTATTC
The DNA here is from genome assembly GCF_052327205.1 of Somniosus microcephalus. Lineage (NCBI taxonomy): Eukaryota > Metazoa > Chordata > Chondrichthyes > Squaliformes > Somniosidae > Somniosus > Somniosus microcephalus. Next base: position 16,687,701 of record NC_141020.1, on the reverse strand, counting down.
CATTCTCTCAGTTTCTCCGTCTCCGCCGCATCTGCTCCGACGATGCCACCTTCCACACCAGTGCTTCCAACATGTCTTCCTTTTTCCTCAACCGAGGATTCCCCTCTACCGTGGTTGACACGGCCCTTGACCGTGTCCATTCTATCTCCCGCACTTCTACCCTCACCCCTGCCCCTCCCTCCCGGAACCACGATAGGGTTCCCCTTGTCCTCACCTTTCACCCCACGAGCCTCCACATTCAACGTATCATCCTCCGCCATTTCCGCTACCTCCAAAGTGATCCCACCACCAAATGCATCTTCCCCTCCCCTCCCAGCATTCCGTAGGGACTGCTCCCTCCGAGACACCCTAGTCCACTCCTCTATCACCCCCAGCACACCTTCCCCTTCACCTGGCACCTTCCCGTGCAAGCGCAGGAGATGCAACACCTGCCCTTATACCTCCCCCCTTCCCACTGTCCAGGGCCCCAAACACCCCTTCCAGGTGAAACAGCGATTTACTTGTACTTCTTGCAATCTAGTATACTGTATTCGCTGCTCACGATGTGGTCTCCTCTACATTGGGAAGACCAAACGCAGATTGGGTGACCGCTTTGCGGAACACTTCCGTTCAGTCCGTAAGGGTGACCCCGAGCTTCCGGTCGCCTGTCATTTTAATTCACCGCCCCATTCCCACTCGGACCTCACCGTACTCGGGCTCTTGCATTGTTCCACGGAAGCTCACCGTAAACTCGAGGAACAGCACCTCATCTTCCGATTAGGCACTTTACAGTCTTCTGGACTCAATATCGAGTTCAACAATTTCAGATCATAACCTCGGCCCCTATTACATTTTTACTTATATTTTTTATCCACACCTTTGTTTTGGCCCCACCCCCTTTCTCTCTCTTCCACACGGCAGCTGTCTCCCATTCTGCCAGCGCATTTCACACCTCATCTAGAGCCGTCTTTTGTCTCCACCAGTCCGATCACCATCTCGTCTCGCTTTGAATACCTCTTAATGTCTCTTCACTTCTCTTCTGTTCTCTCCCAGCCCGGCCTTTTAATCGGTTTCATTTCCTGTGCCTCTTTAGTCTTGACGAAGGGTTTCGACCCGAAACGTTGACTCTATTTGCTCTCCACGGATGTTGCCGGGCCTGCTGAGTTTTTCCAGCATTTTCTGTTGTTATTTCGGATTTCCAGCATCCGCAGTATTTTGCTATCGTAGCCTCAATAATCTGCCTAGCAACAATCTACCAATCCTAAATTAGGGCGCGCTCCTGATTGACAGGGGAGCGAAGCCAATGGGAGGGGTGCAGGGGCGTGGCCCGGGAATTCCCGGGAGTCAGGTGACGCTGGGTCATGTGGCCGAGCTGCCAATCAGCCGGGGGCGGGGCGCTGTGCTGTGCCGGTCGAGCGCTGGGTGAGGAGAGGATGCGGCAGGCTCTGGCTTTGGTGCTGCTGGCCGGGCTACAGACCGCCCTGTGCCTGGGACTCGGGGGTAAGAGGCTGCAGGCAGGGGGCTGGAGTGCCCCACTGGGAATCTACTGGAGTGAGAGAGTGGGGGAGTGAGTGAGTGTGGGGGAGAGTGTGGGGGTGTGGGAGTGGGGGGGTGAGAGAGTGTGGGGGTGAGAGAGTGGGAGAGTGTGGGAGTGGGGGTGAGAGAGAGTGGGGGTGAGAGAGAGTGGGGGTGAGAGAGTGTGGGGGGGTGAGAGAGTGGGGGGGAGGGAGAGTGTGTGTGTGTGTGTGTGGGGGGGGAGGGAGAGTGTGTGTGTGTGTGTGGGGGGGGAGGGAGAGTGTGTGTGTGTGTGGGGGGGGAGGGAGAGTGTGTGTGTGTGTGTGGGGGGGGAGGGAGAGTGTGTGTGTGTGTGGGGGGGGGGAGGGAGAGTGTGTGTGGGGGGGGGGGAGGGAGAGTGTGTGTGGGGGGGGGGAGGGAGAGTGTGTGTGGGGGGGGGGGAGGGAGAGTGTGTGTGTGTGTGGGGGGGGAGGGAGAGTGTGTGTGTGTGGGGGGGGGGAGGGAGAGTGTGTGGGGGGGAGGGAGAGTGTGTGTGGGGGGGGAAGGGAGAGTGTGGGGGGGAAGGGAGAGTGTGTGTGGGGGGGAAGGGAGAGTGTGTGTGGGGGGGGAGGAGAGAGTGTGTGTGGGGGGGGAGGGAGAGTGTGTGTGTGGGGGGGGAGGGAGAGTGTGTGTGTGGGGGGGAGGGAGAGTGTGTGTGTGGGGGGGGAGGGAGAGTGTGTGTGTGGGGGGGGAGGGAGAGTGTGTGTGTGGGGGGGGGAGGGAGAGTGTGTGTGTGGGGGGGGAGGGAGAGTGTGTGTGTGTGTGGGGGGGAGGGAGAGTGTGTGTGTGTGTGGGGGGGGAGGGAGAGTGTGTGTGTGGGGGGGGAGGGAGAGTGTGTGTGTGTGGGGGGGGAGGGAGAGTGTGTGTGTGTGGGGGGGGAGGGAGAGTGTGTGTGTGGGGGGGGAGGGAGAGTGTGTGTGTGTGGGGGGGGAGGGAGAGGTGTGTGTGTGTGGGGGGGGGGGAGGGAGAGTGTGTGTGTGGGGGGGGAGGGAGAGTGTGTGTGTGGGGGGGGGGAGGGAGAGTGTGTGTGTGTGGGGGGGGAGGGAGAGTGTGTGTGTGTGGGGGGGGAGGGAGAGTGTGTGTGTGTGGGGGGGGAGGGAGAGTGTGTGTGTGGGGGGGGAGGGAGTGTGTGTGTGTGGGGGGGGAGGGAGAGTGTGTGTGGGGGGGGAAGGGAGAGTGTGTGGGGGGGGGAGGGAGTGTGTGTGTGTGGGGGGGGAGGGAGAGTGTGTGTGGGGGGGGAGGGAGAGTGTGTGTGGGGGGGGAAGGGAGAGTGTGTGGGGGGGAAGGGAGAGTGTGTGTGGGGGGGAAGGGAGAGTGTGTGTGGGGGGGAAGGGAGAGTGTGTGTGTGGGGGGGGAGGGAGAGTGTGTGTGTGGGGGGGGAGGGAGAGTGTGTGTGTGGGGGGGGAGGGAGAGTGTGTGTGTGGGGGGGGAGGGAGTGTGTGTGTGGTGGGGGGGGAGGGAGAGTGTGTGTGTGGGGGGGGAGGGAGAGTGTGTGTGTGGGGGGGAGGGAGAGTGTGTGTGTGGGGGGGGAGGGAGAGTGTGTGTGTGGGGGGGGAGGGAGAGTGTGTGTGTGGGGGGGAGGGAGAGTGTGTGTGTGGGGGGGGAGGGAGAGTGTGTGTGTGTGGGGGGGGAGGGAGAGTGTGTGTGTGTGGGGGGGGAGGGAGAGTGTGTGTGTGTGGGGGGGGAGGGAGAGTGTGTGTGTGGGGGGGGGAAGGGAGAGTGTGTGTGGGGGGGGAAGGGAGAGTGTGTGTGTGGGGGGGGAAGGGAGAGTGTGTGTGTGGGGGGGGAAGGGAGAGTGTGTGTGGGGGGGGGGGAAGGGAGAGTGTGTGTGGGGGGGGAAGGGAGTGTGTGTGTGGGGGGGGGAAGGGAGTGTGTGTGTGGGGGGGGGAAGGGAGAGTGTGTGTGGGGGGGGAAGGGAGAGTGTGTGTGTGTGGGGGGAAGGGAGAGTGTGTGTGTGGGGGGGGAAGGGAGAGTGTGTGGGGGGGGAAGGGAGAGTGTGTGTGGGGGGGGAGGGAGAGTGTGTGTGTGGGGGGGGAGGGAGAGTGTGTGTGTGGGGGGGGAGGGAGAGTGTGTGTGTGTGGGGGGGGAGGGAGAGTGTGTGTGTGTGGGGGGGGGAGGGAGAGTGTGTGTGTGTGGGGGGGGGAGGGAGAGTGTGTGTGTGGGGGGGGAGGAGAGTGTGTGTGTGGGGGGGGAGGGAGAGTGTGTGTGGGGGGGGGAGGGAGAGTGTGTGTGTGTGGGGGGGAAGGGAGAGTGTGTGTGGGGGGGGGAAGGAGAGTGTGTGTGTGGGGGGGGGAAGGGAGAGTGTGTGTGTGGGGGGGGGAAGGGAGAGTGTGTGTGGGGGGGGGGGAAGGGAGAGTGTGTGTGTGGGGGGGGAAGGGAGAGTGTGTGTGGGGGGGGGGAAGGGAGAGTGTGTGTGGGGGGGGGGGAAGGGAGAGTGTGTGTGGGGGGGGGGGAAGGGAGAGTGTGTGTGGGGGGGGGAAGGGAGTGTGTGTGTGGGGGGGGAAGGGAGTGTGTGTGTGGGGGGGGGGAAGGGAGAGTGTGTGTGGGGGGGGAAGGGAGAGTGTGTGTGTGTGGGGGGAGGGAGAGTGTGTGTGTGGGGGGGGAAGGGAGAGTGTGTGTGGGGGGGGAAGGGAGAGTGTGTGTGGGGGGGGAGGGAGAGTGTGTGTGTGGGGGGGGGAGGGAGAGTGTGTGTGTGTGGGGGGGAGGGAGAGTGTGTGTGGGGGGGGAGGGAGAGTGTGTGTGTGTGGGGGGGGAAGGGAGAGTGTGTGTGTGGGGGGGGAAGGGAGAGTGTGTGTGGGGGGGGGGAAGGGAGAGTGTGTGTGGGGGGGGGAAGGGAGAGTGTGTGTGGGGGGGGAAGGAGTGTGTGTGTGGGGGGGGGAAGGGAGAGTGTGTGTGGGGGGGGAAGGGAGAGTGTGTGTGTGTGGGGGGAAGGGAGAGTGTGTGTGTGGGGGGGGAAGGGAGAGTGTGTGTGGGGGGGGGAAGGGAGAGTGTGTGTGGGGGGGGGGAGGGAGAGTGTGTGTGGGGGGGGGGAGGGAGAGTGTGTGTGTGGGGGGGGAGGGAGAGTGTGTGTGTGGGGGGGGAAGGGAGAGTGTGTGTGGGGGGGGGAAGGGAGAGTGTGTGTGGGGGGGGAGGGAGAGTGTGTGGGGGGGGGAAGAGAGTGTGTGTGTGTGGGGGGGGAGGGAGTGTGTGTGTGTGTGTGGGGGGGGGAGGGAGTGTGTGTGGGGGGGGAGGGAGAGTGTGTGTGGGGGGGAGGGAGAGTGTGTGTGTGGGGGGGAGGGAGAGTGTGTGTGGGGGGGAGGGAGAGTGTGTGTGTGGGGGGGAGGGAGAGTGTGTGTGGGGGGGGAGGGAGTGTGTGTGTGGGGGGGGGAGGGAGAGTGTGTGTGGGGGGGGAAGGGAGTGTGTGTGTGGGGGGGAAGGGAGAGTGTGTGGGGGGGAGGGAGAGTGTGGGGGGGAGGGGGAGAGTGTGTGGGGGGGGAGGGGAGTGTGTGTGGGGGGGAGGGGTGAGTGTGTGGGGGGGAGGGGAGTGTGTGTGGGGTGGGGTGGAGTGGGTGGGGAGGGAGAGTGTGTGTGGGGGGGGAGGGAGAGTGTGTGTGGGGGGGGAGGGAGAGTGTGTGTGTGGGGGGGGAAGGGAGAGTGTGTGTGGGGGGGGAAGGGAGAGTGTGTGTGGGGGGGGGAAGGGAGAGTGTGTGTGGGGGGGGAAGGGAGAGTGTGTGTGGGGGGGAGGGAGTGTGTGTGGGGGGGAGGGAGAGTGTGTGTGTGGGGGGGGAGGGAGTGTGTGGGGGGGGAAGGGAGAGTGTGTGTGTGGGTGGGGGGGGAGGAGAGTGTGTGTGGGGGGGGGGAGGGAGAGTGTGTGTGGGGGGGGGAAGGGAGTGTGTGTGTGTGGGGGGGAGGGAGAGTGTGTGTGTGGGGGGAGGGAGAGTGTGTGTGTGGGGGGGAGGGAGAGTGTGTGTGGGGGGGAGGGAGAGTGTGTGTGGGGGGGGAGGGAGAGTGTGTGTGGGGGGGAAGGGAGAGTGTGTGTGGGGGGGGAGTGTGTGTGTGGGGGGGGAGGGAGAGTGTGTGGGGGGGAGGGGAGTGTGTGGGGGGGGAGGGGGTGTGTGTGGGGGAGGGGAGTGTGTGTGGGGGAGTGTGTGGGGGGAAGGGAGAGTGTGTGTGTGGGGGGGAAGGGAGAGTGTGTGTGGGGGGGGAAGGGAGAGTGTGTGTGGGGGGGAAGGGAGAGTGTGTGGGGGGAAGGGAGAGTGTGTGTGGGGGGGGAGGGAGAGTGTGTGTGGGGGGGGAGGGAGAGTGTGTGTGGGGGGAGGGAGAGTGTGTGTGTGTGGGGGGGAAGGGAGAGTGTGTGTGGGGGGGAAGGGAGAGTGTGTGTGGGGGGGGAAGGGAGAGTGTGTGTGGGGGGGGAGGAGAGTGTGTGTGTGGGGGGGGAAGGGAGAGTGTGTGTGTGGGGGGGGAGGGAGAGTGTGTGTGGGGGGGGAAGGGAGAGTGTGTGTGTGGGGGGGGAAGGGAGAGTGTGTGTGGGGGGGGGAAGGGAGAGTGTGTGTGTGGGGGGGGAAGGGAGAGTGTGTGTGGGGGGGAAGGGAGAGTGTGTGTGGGGGGGGGAGGGAGAGTGTGTGTGTGGGGGGGGAAGGGAGAGTGTGTGTGGGGGGGGAGGGAGAGTGTGTGTGGGGGGGGGAAGGGAGAGTGTGTGGGGGGGGGAAGGGAGTGTGTGTGTGTGGGGGGGGAAGGGAGGGAGAGTGTGTGTGGGGGGGGAAGGGAGAGTGTGTGTGTGGGGGGGAAGGGAGAGTGTGTGTGGGGGGGGAGGGAGAGTGTGTGTGGGGGGGGAAGGAGAGTGTGTGTGGGGGGGAGGGAGTGTGTGTGTGGGGGGGAAGGGAGTGTGTGTGTGGGGGGGGAAGGGAGAGTGTGTGTGGGGGGGGAAGGGAGTGTGTGTGTGTGGTGGGGGAAGGAGAGTGTGTGTGTGGGGGGGGAAGGGAGAGTGTGTGTGTGGGGGGGGAGGGAGAGTGTGTGTGGGGGGGGGAGGGAGAGTGTGTGTGGGGGGGAGGGAGAGTGTGTGTGTGGGGGGGGGAGGGAGAGTGTGTGTGTGGGGGGAGGGAGAGTGTGTGTGGGGGGGGGAAGGGAGTGTGTGTGGGGGGGGGGAAGGGAGTGTGTGTGGGTGGGGGGGGAGGGAGTGTGTGTGGGGGGGGAGGGAGTGTGTGTGGGGGGGGAGGGAGAGTGTGTGTGGGGGGGAGGGAGAGTGTGTGAGTGGGGGGGAGGGAGAGTGTGTGTGTGGGGGGGAGGGAGAGTGTGTGTGTGGGGGGGGAGGGAGAGTGTGTGGGGGGGGGAGAGTGTGTGTGGGGGGGGAGGGAGAGTGTGTGTGGGGGGGGAGGGAGTGTGTGTGTGGGGGGGGAGGGAGAGTGTGTGTGGGGGGAGGGAGAGTGGTGTGGGGGGAGGGAGTGTGTGGGGGGGGAGGGAGTGTGTGTGTGGGGGGGGGGAGGGAGAGTGTGTGGGGGGGGAGGGGAGTGAGTGTGGGGGAGTGTGTGGGGGGGAAGGGAGAGTGTGTGTGGGGGGGGAGGAGAGTGGTGTGGGGGGGGAGGGAGTGTGTGTGGGGGGGGGAGGGAGAGTGTGTGTGGGGGGGGGGAGGTGAGAGTGTGTGTGGAGTGGGGGGAGGGAGATGTGTGTGGTGTGGGGGGGGGTGGAGTGTGGGGAGGGAGGGTGTGTGTGGGGGGGGAGGGAGAGTGTGTGTGTGGGGGGGGAGGGAGAGTGTGTGTGTGTGGGGGGGGAGGGAGAGTGTGTGTGGGGGGGAGGGAGAGTGTGTGTGGGGGGGAGGGAGAGTGTGTGTGGGGGGGGAGGGAG